>NC_071467.1:33191111-33446111 GCF_028500815.1 Rissa tridactyla | reverse complement strand
GATGGTTACTCTTCTAATAAAGTAGAAGAAAATAAAAGTGTTAAACAAATATTTCTTTTGTATTTGGAAAGAAATAATGCAATGGCTCACAACACACGAAGATGATGAATTGTTCTCCATCAATAACTGGAGAGTTTGTCAAACAACATCTACTAGAGATAAACCTTTTAAATCAGCTGGCTGGAGTAATTTGCATCAAAAAGTAGTAAAAGAGCTGGCAGACCTCGCAGAGTTATTGATATCTATTTGTTTCAAGCCCTGTAATGCTGATAAAAAAAATATTAACATAGAACAGTATTTAGTTTGCTCCAATATGCAAAATTGGCAACCAGATTGACTTAGGTAGCTAGTTTGGCACTAGACCCATGTAACTTTGGGAAAACCTTGATAACGTTTATACAATGGAATTATAAGTAACAGTAATTAATGTGCTTTTTAAAAAACATCTTTTTGGTCAAATAAGCTCATTAGAATTTTGATTTCCAGGGAATGTGTGTAGATTTAATATTTTAAGTCTTTGATCAACTTTCCACCTGGTAACACATGATATTCTAACTAAAAAATGAGCACTAAGAACATATGCAAATGGACTTAAAAGCTGGATCTAAAAAAGTCTTACCATTGATTGCCAGTAGTTCTAACAGGGATTTGTAAGGATACAACATTGTCTAGTTGTCTTGTCTATGATCTGAAAGTAAATATAAAGTAAATAAAATAAAGTTGTGTTGTAAGAAGTGATATCTGCTATATCTAAGGAACAGGACAATGAGTCCTGAAAAGCAGTGATTTGGAGAATAATCTAGTGGTTATATGGGAAAGCAGCTCAACATCAACATCTAAGGCAACATAGTGACAAAGTAAAGTGGCATATTTCTTTTGGAGAACATCACATTTTTGATGTGTAAGTAGAGAAATCATGGAAAAGGAGGCAGTGATTTTGTTGTCATATAAGATATTGGTGGGACTGATAGAAAAATTGGAAAGGGTTTGGGAATGAAGTGGAAAATAGTTCAAACACTGCGGAAAGCATCTTACAGTGGTAGACAACTATAACCCAATCTGCTTTCTTTTTCAAAAAATACATTGTGAGGTGACTTAAGCACAAATACGCTCACTAGAAGGAAATATCAGAAGGCAAAAGTTTTTTTAATCTAGTTGAAAAAGGCATAAAACCCTTGACATTGAAGTTAATAAGTTTCAAAGAAGAGAGGTATGCTTTTAAAAAGTAAGCATGACTTGCTACAAAAGGGAAATTGGGCACTCGTCTTACTGCCTGTTTACAGGGAGGAAGCACCAGTCATTTATTTTCTTCCAAGATTTCTCACTCTTCTCCCCTTGAAAGAATTAAATTTTTGCTGTATATGTCAGCTACCATCCTCCAGACTTGGCACACACTCATTTGCTTCCTATCATAATTTTTATATTTACTTTGGCATCAAGGACGTCAGGGACATCAAGGATCACTATGGCAAACTATGGAGAAAAAAAAAGATCTACAAAAATGTGGCAAGCATATTGTTGTCAGCAATGTCTATTAGTCAAGTTCCTAATTAGTTATTTGATGTATGGGGAATTTATATGTGTTTTTAATAAATAACAGATGGATGAACAGAAGTATGACATCGAGTAAATTATCGGTTTTACCACCCTTTTAAACTGACACGATTGTTTTTAATAATTCCACCTGTTCTGTGGTAGAATTTTTCCATGTTCCTTTCAGATGACCAAGTAGCTTACACAAAAGGGATAAAGGGTTCACTGTGGTTAGAAGAAAGAGGATGAAAATAGAAGTTTATCTATGAGTCAACTTCATTCAGATTATGTAGCATGACAGAAGTGGATATGGGAACTGGTAAGAATCTTGCAGGTGGAAATTGTGGCCTACTCAGAGAAACATGGATCTTGGCATCAGGAAAGGGGTAGAGAATATATAAAATGTGGTAAGGAAATTTTCAGCATTTCAGTTTTATTCAGTATTGTAAGCTTAAAATGGAAGAAAACTATAAAAACTGATTCATTAAAAAAATCTTTAAAAAAAATAGTTTTCTTTCAGCATACTTGCTTCGGGGAAGCAATTCCACTGAATTCATAAAACATTTAGCTATTTTTACCTTTCTGGCTGTATGAAATGGTTCTGCTTTCTTCTGGTCAACTTACTCGGTAGAGGATAGTTAGGGGTCAAACAGAAGATATCGAACTAGTGGTAAGGATGAGGTGGGGTAGAAAAGGATGAGTTATTCATGAATAAAGAAAGAATGTATCTTCTGATTTGAGAAGAATTCGGATACCTCCCAACTGCCAGCATCATTAGAATATTCAGAGGTTTTCTCCTCAACTTGCTTTCAGAGTTTGTAGTAAGATACAACTGCTTCTTTTATTGGGACTGAGGACCAGAGACTGTCCGTGAACAAAATAAGTGTAAAGAAGGCAGCAGATATCTCACTTCCATATTTTATATAAAGAAATTAATGTATATTTTGGTCTATATAACATTATCTGTATTTTAACTTTACGTCTGTCATTTAGAAATTGGGATTTTAAATACATGCATGAAAAGACCAGAAGAAAGTGGGAACTAGAAACAATATTTTATTTTAATTCAAATGGAAATTGTCTAGGTGAAGGCAGGGATGATAACAATGAAAAAGGTCTGATGTGACTTCCTTTCCAAAAAATAGGGTCTGAACCTATTCAGCGATCACCTTTCTTCTCAGTGATCTTGGCGTTACCAGTCTTCTTACTCATACAGTTTTACTTCATCTTTCATTTCTAGACTTTGTTCAGTCAGATCTGCTTTTAGAGAGTATACATATATATAAAATATACTCACCACCTTTTCTTTAATAGATTACTCTGGAAGAAAATTATTCTTATGGATGAAGTAAGTGGTTGGCCCACTGATGTATATTTTAAACCATTCTGTGATTCTGTGTAAATAAAGAGCTGTTGTGTAGAGGACTGCATATGCAAAGAGTAATATCAATTTCTCTTTTTCTAATTTTGTGAATAACAGAACAAACAAGAAAATGATCCACCAAAAGTTGTTGTGTGGCATTCCTTTATCACTTCCCTAATATACCGTAAAAGACATAATTTCATGTTTTGCAGAGTGTGATAAGAGTGTGTTTTGCAGAGTGTGATTTACGGTGACTTTTGTTTTTTCATCTTGAAAGCAAATCTAACAATGAAACACAGAAACATAGTTTTTTGCTGTGTCTTTCAAAATTACCCTTAAAATAATCCTTTGTTACTACTCCATATTCTCTCCTGGACTGAACAGGAGTCATTATTGAGAGTGAAACTACTATCAGTAATCACGGATGAACAAAGACGTGTCCAAACGTATTAAGAGCAGAAGCAGGGATATCCCAATGCTCAGATAATGAATGTTAGCTCTCTCTAGAGAAAAAGCTCCCAGCCTATACTTTGGCAACATTCCAAGTCTGGGGAGAGAAAACAGCTCCATATGTGTACTGAAAATTATCTAGTGAAGATTTAACTCAAATAGAAAAAAAAGTCAGTTGTTTTAAAAATATGAAGTGAAGTATATGGACTCTTGCAAGATTTTTAGAAATGAAAAAAAAAGATGGAAATATTTGTAGGCTTGAAGAACTATTTCAGGGTATTTTTAAAGTTAGAAAATATTAAACAAAACATTGCTAAATGCTTAAGCAATTTAGTACTCTATCTCTTTTGCGACCAAATAGTTTAAAACTTTGTTTATAAGTTCACAATCTTGCTTTAAGAGAAACAAAACCTGGTTAAGAATATATTTCCTAGATAAACCAAAAATGAGTTATATTTCTTGAAGTTTGTTTTCGGGTCTTTTATTATTTTAACAGGTGCTCTTAATACCTTTGTAGGACACTTATACTGCCCAAAAAATGAGATCTGGTATAGCTCTGCGATCCATGTATCAAAGTACAGAACCATGTTTTTATAGATATGCCCATATAAAAGGCTTTCTCTGACATTAAGAAGTTTGTGAGGGGTATAAAGAATACTATATTACACTTTGTCAGCACTTCCTTCTCACTGTTTGATAGTTTCTGTAGTGAGACTGTTTTACTGAAAAATTATGGTATGCTAAATAGGACTGAGGCTTCAAATTATTTCTTAACTGGTAGCTGTATAATGCGTTTAAGAACATTGACACATGATTCAGAGTTTCTTGTACTATCACTGTTTCTTTTTTCTCTTTTCTGAGTCACTTGAACTTTAGAAGTGGAATGTTCATGTAAGAGCTCAGGTAGATTTTGTTTCTTTGTATTTATTAGCACCTTGAGCACCCACAAGGCGCTATGTGTTTTCCAATCAAATTAAATCAAAATTCTTTCTCTGTAGAACACACATTCTAGAAAAAGTTAATACTGTTTTGATAGTGGGTTTGATTTATTTATGTATCCAGTGAGAAGCAGGGTTTTTTTTCTTCGTTGGAGTGGTTACCATTAACAATTTTTCAGTGGCCCTTGCAAGTAAAACACATTACATTACCACATTACCACTATATTTACAGTAGTTCCTTGCTATTTCTTTCACAGTGTATCTGCAATAATGGGACTACCATATAAATGATATTTAGTTGCATCTCTTAAAAGCAAAACTAGAGAGTTAATGGCAACCAACTCTACTTTGGAGGTAATTTTCCTTCTAAAACAAAGGAAACTTTGGTATTTTTCTGTGCCCTTTACATATAAGATGACTTCTTTAATGCGTTACTCTTGGTTACATTTTTTCAGGTCAAAGTCACTTAAATAAATATGTCTAGTGTGCAAAATAAAATATTGTAACAAATTTATATGCTGCTGGTTTCCTGATACAGAATTGTGACAGTAGACAAATCAAGTTTTATAGGGAGCCGGTATGGAGCTATACTACAATATGATTCCAATTACCTCGTACATAGCAACATCACTGTAGCCATTTTATTCTGCTGCATCACTACAGGGAAGAGGGAATGGGGTCAAACTTTTCTACCTTTCATTCATCTTCTACTGCTAGTTGCTGCTAGTCAATTGGTCAATGAGGACCTTAATGACAATTAGAGAAAGACGCTTCCTTGCTGAGAGAAACGGTAACTGCCCCATGCTCACCTGTCCAGATACACCTCCATCTTCCTCCTTAATCTGCTCAGCAGAAGCAAGCTCTTTTCCCCCATGAAAAATGAGGAAAAATGAGGGAAAAAATCCTACTCTTCCACCATATTGGGCTTTAATGGCAACAACAGAGTTTGAGGTACAGCTTTGGCATAAGGGCTGATTTTCCTCTTATTTATCATATTGACACCAACTATTTCTTGATCCTGAAAAATTATTTTTCTTGATAGTTTTACTAGTTTCTTGCCCATCTATTTACTGCCTTTTTTTTTTTTCATTTACACTCCTTACAAAGGTAGGTTTAAATTTTTTGCAAAAGTTGTTTCAACTAGCATGATCGCTCAGGTTATGGCCGTGATTCAGTTAGCTATCACTGGTTTACAGAAAGCTGTTAACAAAAGATAGTGGAGCCACAGATTCCTTCTCAAAATGAAACCTAGTTCAGAAGATGTTGAAGGCATCTCTATATCCGTCATAAACGTGGAAGTGCGTCAAATGCTTTATATATATACACACACATATATGCATATAGGTGGTTGTGGTGTTTTCGTGGGGGGGGGGGTGTTAGAATTAAGGAATATCAGTTGTAACCTTTATTCAAGTAGATTCAGATATTCCTGCCTGCTATCCAGGCCTCCTATAAACACCCCTCTGATATCTATAAAGGCCTTTTAGGAATACTGGATAATAGCTAATGAAAGCTCTACTTTAATAATTAAATAATGAAAAATTGCAGCAAGTTTTTTTCTATAAACACTGTGCAGAGTCCTTTTCTACTTATTCTGCCAAGAAACAGGCCAAGAAAACTAGCTTCAAATATATTAAAAATATCCAAATAGGTTTGTAATACCAAATATTGCATTAGCAACCTTCAAGAAAAGAAGAGACCTTGAAAGGTGTTAAATAGCTGAAACTGTTAATGCAGTGCTACTTAGCTCTAAATGCACTGAAGTTAGCAAAGTACTATAGTAAACCTGAAGGGTAACTATCTACTGCCTATTGTTTCTGTCTTAAATTTAAATTCATAAGCTCACCCAGACAGAAATGAAAAGACAGAGAAAAGATTGTGCTTTAAAGGTATTTTTTTCCTTTTTTCCTGTATTAGAAACTGGAGTAGATATCATGGGAAAGAAAATCAAGAAACAGCAGATGTCATGTGTCACTTTTACAGTTATTGATACTAAGCAAGTAGCAGTTTGAATCCATTGAGATTCAGTATTGTATGTTTATGGGTTTATTTAAATTGTTAAAATGGAATACTTTTATGCCTTTAAATATTTTATGATTCATGGCATTTATGTTTTAGAATCTTATCCATGTGCCTTGTGTAATGGTAGATTTTTTCAGCAGCTTTTATTTGTTTTAAGATAGAAGCAAATTACACCTTTAAACCATAGATGACAGAAGGAAAAAATAATGGGAAGATAGAAGAGTAAATGTATTCGTGAGATGACTAAATGTTGCATGCATGAAGCAAAGACACATCCTGAACGTTCAAGGATTCCCAAATAAGTAGAATGATGTGAATTAGGAAAATTTTATTTTCACCTGTAACTGTAGCATAAATCGAGTCAAATGAAGCATAGAAGGCTTTGTGGTTTTAATATTTTTAAATACCATTACATCTTTTTTCCCTGTAACTTTTAATAAGGTAGAGGAAATATTTTAGATAGCCCATAGCATTTTTGTAATTTAAAAATACAGTTTTGAAGATGTGCATGAATTAATTGAGCTTTGACGTGTCAAAGGAATCCACATTTTTAAGGGCACTAAGACTTTGTTCTAAATTTCATTGAGAAAGTAGAAAGTAAAACAATTGTCCATACTGGTACATACCTCAGCATCAGTCCTAGCAAAATAAATCACAGTCTTCAGAAAAAAAGAAATGCTGTAACCTGGAGTACTTTTATTACATTGCCACCATCCATCCCTGGCAATTTCCCACTGGGCAATCTGAGAATGTGCTATTCTATAATGAAAATATCCTTTCTTTTCTTTTGTTTTACTCTTTCTGGTAATAATTGTTGCTTTATGGGGGTGATTGGGAAAGATCACAAACTCTGGAAGAATGGGGGAGATGAATTTTCCTTTTGGGGAAACAGCATGTCCTGAAAGGAAGACCAGAGAGAAAGTTCACAGCGCCACATTTTCTAGTGGGCGGCACATTCACTGCATAAAGCTGTGAATCTCCAGGTCAGGAGGAGATGGAAAAATGCTGCGAGGAGCAGGGGCAGCCAGCCAAGCCTGAGAGGAGACAGAAGGAAACTGCCTACCGAGGGAACCTTGGATTTTGGTGGAGTTTGCTGCAAATCGGAGTGACGTTCACAGACTAAGCCTAGAAATCAAGCCTGGAAATTAGGCCCTTCCTGCAAGGGCTCAATGAGCGAGAAAAGCTGATTACAAACATTTCTTGTATTTGCTTTTTCTTTCCTACTTATCCTGATTCCCTGCTGTTTAAGAGAAGAAATTTCAATTACCCTGTTTGGGATTCTAATAATAACAGGCTTTTTTAGGTGAAAATTCCTGCAGTTTTCTTTGAAGGGTCTCCTGCAGTGGTACATGTGGTTGAAACGGGTCCTACCAAATCTTGAGTTAGTTATGATGGCTAAATGCTTTTGACATGAATGCCCATCTTGTGGACATAAACACCTAAGGCTGTAGTGGCAGCCTACATCAACGTCAATAGCGGCTGCTGCATTGCCAGACTTTCCTGTGTCCCTCAGCACATGTTTCCACCCTCCTCCTGTGCTGGCTTTGGATCGTGTCAAACTGTGCCAAACTGCTTCACCATGCTAACCTAGCAGAAAATTATTTTGTTTTGTCTTAAATGTGTGGCCTTAAATAGTTTCTAGTAGAGTCAGATGGAGGGCAGAAAGTCAAGAGAGGACATGTCAGGTGGCAGTGGCAGCTAGCGTTTAGATTAATCTGAGCTACTGTGGAAATTTGCTAGCCATGCAAACATGGGACCTACATTGCCTATGTTTTTTGAGATATCTGTTTTGACTTCTTAACAATTTTTTCCTTAACAATCCATCCTGCAATAGATTCACAGAGGAGTCATAATTGGCATACATTGTTAGTACAATATGCCCTTATTTTTTTTAGACTCAGATGACATTTGTGCATATAAACAATTTTGACAGTTTAACCACATATGCTTCTTAACTTGTGTGTTTAATAGTTTGTGTACTGCTACATGTATATACTGGAGAATAGCAATTAGTAAACTCAGTGACATATTTCTTCTTTCATAGATTGACACACAGTAATCCAGATCACCAGTGAATGTAATACAGATTTGAAACAATTGAAAAATACAATAGTTTCTCACAAACATGTTGCTTCTAGTTAAATGTAGGGAAATAGAAGTAAAAACTTAAAAAGTCTCAAAATGCATGAAACTTTTGAATTCCTATAAAATCATATAAAGTAAATAAAATAGGAAATTATCTCAGCAATCACATCAGAATTTAAATATACTAGTTTTCTACTTCAGAAGAAATTTAATTGTCTGCCACCATATTCATCTGCCATGTTTTGATTGAACCAATTATATCTGTTTGTTGTTACGTTGTTCGTAACAATTGTTACGTTGTTCATTATTTGTTCAAGAACAATTTCACATTCACCATTCCACTCTTGTCTGAAAGATGGCATTAAGAAAACCTGAAATAGAAAACAGCATTTTGGTCACTTTATTTCCAATTTGAATTTCAAAACCTACCTTTTCAACATTTGCTACGCTGCATGGCCTCCGTTTCAACAATGCTTAATCCTTAAATATGTTGCATTTCTGTTCTGCAAAATGAACTCAAGAGGATGTAAAACGTTTTCACTGAGGAATGTGTTTCTTAAAACTAGGAGTTCAATGCAACCTGTATGTGAGCTGCCACCTAAGCAAATAACCCAACTGCCCTGCAATTTGGTTACAAAATTTGCTGTAAATAGGAAAGTGCCCAGCTGGCACTCTAGCTCGCAGCTTCATCAGAGCAGGTAAACTGATGCTAAGCTGAATTTTGCAAGCCTAATATACACAACAGCCTCAAGTCCAATATAAAACACAGTATTAAAGTGCATAGAGTATTGTTCCTGAGGTACCTAATGGTAGTGGGAGAGATATATACCGGATCTTTCCCAATGCCAAGCTGCTCCTAACACCAAGCCTCGGGGTAGTTTGGAAGGGCAGATCTGTGCTGCCAAAAATACAAGACTTCTGAGACCTAAAAGGAAGCAAACCAAACGGAAGCAGGGAGACTTCAAGTCTAATCCCTACTCCCAGAACAATTTTGGTCTTTTATTTCTTCTTCCCAATGACTGTAATATAAACACGCAGATAGTTCAGGAAACAGGAACCAGAAGTTTCTAAAAACTAGTTTTTCTATTCATCCACTTATTCATAGTGATGTGCATCCATAGCACTTCTTTTTTGCACCCACAGCATGATTTTTCTGTGGTATTCTCTTAGGCAAGAAGGTGAATCTACTGATGCATTATGGATTTGTTAAAACATGAATTAGAAATTGTGCTTCTTTTAGTGACCTCAAAGGAAAACCTGGATTTTATTAAAGACATGCAGCCAAATTGTTACTAGCTTTTCATCTTTATTCCCCAAAGCATAGCAGCAAAGAAAAACTTCACTGTTTAAGGGGAAATCACACAATATGGGTTTGCATAAGCAACATAATAGTCCCTTTTCCAAACTTCTCAGAGCCCATTGTGTCAGCCTTTCCCCATAAAAAAGTCTTTGGTCTTCCTCCACATTATTTGCATCTCCTTTATATTTCTGCAGGAAACATTTTTTTTTTTCTTTTTCTTTTTTTCTTCTTTTTAACAAACACTGAAATTAACTGAATGAGGAGTTCAAAGTAAAGGCTCTCATCTCCTTTTTTGCTCATAAGCTTCCTCCTTCAAGAAAACTTGCTGTACTAGGACAGGCATTTCCAGGAATTAAGTTGAGAATATTTGGATGTTGCTGTGTCTTAATAGCAGAGAACTTATTTCAGGCTATTACTGAAAAATCCTCCTTTTTTATACAAAATGCAGTGGATCTGTGTTTAATATTTGGTTTTAAAATCAGAAAGCTATCCAATGTATTACATTACAGTGTATTAAAGGAGTGCTTACAGTACAAAACACTGAGTCGTCTTGGTTACTCTCTGGTTTTAAGAATACCCTTCCATATACTCTTTGTCGCTTTCTTTTACCTTATGTCAGAAAGGAAAAAGAATGAGAAAAGTTACTGATATACTAATAGGGCATTGCATACCATTTACTACCTTCAACCCCAGAGCAAATAAGCATGAGCAGTAGATAGATTCTTGTGTTTATTGCCTTCAAAACACAAGAGAGCTGTTGAGAAGGATGTTGTAATTTTCAGTTGTATCAGCTGTGCCACAAACTGTTTGTCTTCCCCTTATCTTCTAGTGAAGAGAGGGAGGGGAAAGTTTATTGTGCATTTAAGGAGTGCACCTAAATGCTAGTTTCCCTTGCAATAATTAAGAGAACCCACAGGTTGCTCCACCTGATTTAATCTATTGCAGAGGAGGCTGACCCCACTGTGAGCTGGCACTGATGCTACATCTGAAGGTAGATAGCAATTTAGGAGTCGTGCCATCTTCTCTCTGTGTTTGCTAGCTTAAGCACCTGAGTTAACAAATATTCTTTTAATTAACTGAATCCAAGCCATCATTAAATGGTTCTCCTATAGGAATTTAGGTATCTGTCCTTATCTGTACAGTCATTAAAGAGAAAAAAGTATCAATAGAGGGCAGTTCAAAGAGCAAGAAATGGTGTTTCTATTTGTCTCCAATGAAAAAGGAGGGAGATTACAGAGTCTCCAGACATAAGCTTCACCAAAATTAAATGATAAAGTCACACAACCCTGCTGGTCTAAAAGCACAAAACAGGGCAAAAAAAATTATTAAAGGTAACATATTTAATTAGATAAGCAGTTAGAATCAGATAGGATGAATCTAGGTATCTTGGGGCACTCAACCAGGCTCCTGCAGAATGTCATCTGTAAGAAAAGCCTGTCTCTCTACCCGTGATCCAGCAGAGCCTGTAACCTAGCTGTCACATTAAAGATTCCAGTGTTTCTGCCCATGGGCCATGCTTAACAGTGACAAACCTCTAGAAAAATTCAGATTGGAATCAAGTTTTTTTCTCTGTGGCCTCCCATCAGCAATACGAGACTGAACTTCAGCAGCTGGAAGAATTAGGAAATCGGGTGATCAGGTCAGGCAGGTGACCTACCTTACTACTGCCTCCGCTGAAGCTGTAGCCTCCAGAAAAAGAGTGAAGTCGGTTAATTTTAAATATCACAGTGAATCTGAGACTCTGCAGAGGGTGCTGGTATTGCTGTCTGTTTTTCACGTGATCCAGAGGGCAGCATCTGAAAACATGCAATTTCTTTTAAGGAATATTTAAAAGAATTAAAGCCAACAACTGTCCATACTACTACAGCCTTTTTAAAAATGATAAATTTGAATTAGGGTGTTTTAGTGTTTTATTTTAAACATCGCTTCAGTAAGTAATGAATTACTAATTCCACAATTACTTTATGTAGCATGAGTAATGCATCGCCTCTGATGTAAAGTAATTACATGAGTCGAAATTCCTAATTAAATTATGTAATTCTTTACAAGCCATTTTTCAAACTTCAAGTAAGTTTTTGTCTTTTTTTGTATTTCCTATAAAGTAACTCTGGAATTGATTACAAATTTGTTCATTCTGTAAGCAACATCTTTAATTACAAGTGTTTCTAAAAAGTGCTTTCAGGCCAGACTTTTCAGAATTGACTTGTAATTTTGGATTCTTAACTTGACAAACCAAAAGAACACTTGAATTTTAAACAGTAAGAATATGTGAAGATTTAATAGCAGATAAAAATGAATACCCACAAAATTATAGATTGTCTTTCAGAAATCTTGTCGTTTCGTAAACAATCTGAGAAGGAAAAAATAGCTGTAGAGCTAGATTACCTTGTGCATCCCTCTAACATGGCCATGAGAGTCAAACAGGCAAAAGAGGGAGTTAGTATCCATTCTTCATTAATCCCCTTCTCCTTTCATGCCACATAATTCCTCACTTTTAAAGCCCTCAAAGCCTTGTCTCCTTTGCAGTCAACCCACCATCTAAAGAAAAATGCTCGTAAAATGTAAAGTTACCAGCCCCCGTGGTACCCTGCTTACTAGGAATTTAATAGAGAGGTACTAACACTATATATCTAAGGGGGGTTGCAGGCATGGTCTTTCTACCTATTTGCTTAACCTATTGTCTAATATACCATCTTAAAAATTCCACTAGCTTCCTATCTTAGAAGACAAAATTCTCCACATTTATGGTGAAGTGGTACAGGAAGATTTCTTTACAAATTTCAGCAGCTTTGAAGGATAAGTTTCTTACTACTGTGACTGCTGATGTCATCTTCTGTTTTGATGTGTATCCTTGAATAATAAAAATTAATATATTCCTTTCAACAACTAGAACACTCCATAACTCTCTGCAAAATCATAGAATAGTTTGGGCTGGAAGGGAACTTCAAAGATCATCTAATTCCAACACCCCTGCCAAACCTATAGATAGACCAAGTTACTCAAAGCCCCATCCAACCTGCCTTCAACACTTCCAGGGAGGGAGCACCCACAACTTCTCTGTAAAAAGTCTCTCCCCAGCTTTCTTGTAGGCCCCCTTTAGACACTGGGAGGCTGCTATAAGTTCTCCCCAGAGCCTTCTCTTCTCCAGGCTGAACAACCCCAACTCTCAGCCTCTCTTCATAGGAGAGGTGCTCCAGTCCTCTGATCATCTTCATGGCCCTCTTCCAGACTCGGTCCAACAGGTCCATGTTCTTCTTATGTTGGGGGCCCCAGAGCTGAACACAAGAATGAAGCAATAATAAATGTAGACCATAGTGTTATAATTTACATTCTATTTCTAAGGGTGTGCTTAAGGTATTACAGGGCCAGGCTTAAGACCTTTCTTAATGTATCTAGTGATCAGGTAACTATGTTAAATTTACATCAAAAATAATAATAAGTGTCTAGACAAAGCAGAAGAAAACTATATTTGAAAATATGAAGTAGAGCTTTTCTGTATACAAAACATGCATAAGTATAGGTGAAAAATAAATGTAAATCAAAATATAAATATATTTGTCTAGCTCCTTGTATGCATATCCTTTTTGTTGCATAACAATTTTTTTCCCATTAATACTGTTTCTTTCTGCAGTAGATTTAAAGCATAACTGCAAAGAAGCTATAATTTCTTGAAATGAGGGAAAACATGAGGAGTTGTACCAGAATAGCTGATCTATCACTCAATATATCACTCTAATAATATGAATATTCTTGCACCAGAGAATGTGTTGGTTTTGTTTGTTTGTGTGTTTGTTTGTTCAGGAACTAAAATCTTGCATGTAATCAAAGCAATAACATTTGCCTGAGTCTACAGACAGCCTGAGGCAATAGATCTACCCTGTGCTAAATTCAAAACTTCTGCTGTGAGAGGCCCAAGTAGCATTTCTTCAAACACCCTTATTTTAATAATACAAGATACGTACTGCAAATGATTGCTAAAAAAAAAAAGAATTTATTTGATTTTCTGTTTTTATAACTAAATTCCTCTTCAATTACATGCAAGAGATTTACGTTTCGTTACTGGAAAGGTTAGTAACTGACTGGCATGTTATGGCAGAGTTTAGGATGGGAGAATAACTGCTTGAATTGACAATATGTAAGTTAGTTACCTTGGTTGTATTCAAAATTTTAAGCTTGGGTCATTCTTTCTCCTAAATACACAGATTTTGTCCACAGAAGCATTGCAATGCCCAGGTATTTCTTCTCCATTAAACTACTATGTCTTACGTTCAGAAAAGTCATGATCTTCTATAATCAATCCTCATTCATAATTTGTTATGGTAACACTCATGGACACAAGTGTTACCTCTTCATTACAGCTAACGATGAGAAAAAACTTTAGGAAAAAGTTCTGAAAAGAATAAAGGATTTGAGGTAGTGGAGTTAGGGAAGATTGCAACTTCTGCAAATAATACGTATTGTAAGTTGTTTCTGCAGTTGTATCATGACCTCTTTACAGTCATTTTCCAGAGAAAAGGTAAGAGGAAGATTAGGACATTACAACAATTTATAAGAGGTGTGTTGAATAAATGAGCTATGCTCCCATCACCTCCCTGCACTCAGCTATCATACTCTCTTGTGAGCTCTAGGGAAGGGTTCAGCCAAACTACGATCACCTTCTTGAAACACTCATGTCTACAGAGGGACTGACAAAGCCACCATGTTCATGATTCAGGAATCTTGATTAGACAAATGAGATCAAATTATATTAATACAGGTTATAATGCCAGATATAGAAAACACTTTTCAAAAGCCCAACCTGAAAATTTAGGAATTTTCAGATTTTAGAACAGTAGAAAATCAGACCTACTAAAAATGAAACAACTGTTTTAAATACAGAACAAAGATGAGCTTTTTATATGAGATATTGGGTACAGGTTATACATTGTAGGAAAGTGATAAAATATACTGTATTCTCCAGCACTACCACATGCAAAATATCACTGTCAACTTACGATTTTATTATTCATACCCTCATTCACCTCTAAAGCAAAATATATTAATCTGGCACAACCTCAGAATGTCACATTTGCACTGAAGTTACACTTCATTACTAATTGTACATGTTTTCAGCACACTTATATTGACTGTGCAATCAGTACACAGTCATTACATCAGTAATTTAACATCATGAGGCCCTATTTTACATTTACCTGGCTACTTTAGTTCCCAAGAGAAATTTTAGTAATGAAATTTCCTAAAAGCTCTTGGGAGTCAAGGCTGAATTTTTCTGTGGGTTTATCGGATTAGGCAGATCCATTCACATTACCCAGTGACCATCCACTCAACAGCCTTTTCTTAGGCCGAAAAATACCTTAAAATCTAATAAAATGGACAATGTTGCATACTTTCCGGGTGCAAAAGCACACCTCTAGAATGGCAATATAGCCACTAGAAACTGCTGACAACATTTAGGAAACGTGGTGCATCACGTGCTGCAGAATGGAAACCTTTGATCCAGTAAAAGCAGCTTGCTAATAAGACTGGGTTTTGCATTTGCTTATCTTTTTAAATTTAACTTGTGGCAGGTAAAATACCTTTGCCCCAAAGGTAAAGGAACCGCTTACACAGAACTGGGTTCAAATTGTCTCTTAGGACATAATTTTGAATGACTAATGGTTTAATCCTAGTTTTCTACTTGAGCATGTTACCATGTATGTGTCTGCATATCCAGTCTCTTTTAACGACATACAATATACTTTACATTACATTAGTGCATCTCGGTGTGCTTCTGAGCTCCTGGCTTAGATGTGAGCCTTAATTAACTCCATATTGAAACAATGCTTCGGTATACAACATTTTCTCCTGTCTCGACTGCTGGGCCCCACTTTTCATGCAAACCAAACCTGAGTTGTGGCATGCTCACGCTGGTGAGAGGACCAGGAATGTTGAGGGTGCTGTGGCACTTCCCAGCAGGTGGCTGGACACAGACCGCATGCAACTTCAGGAAGAGGGAGGTTAGAGAAATAACAGAATATTTCCTTACAGTTCACCATCCCATGCTCACCTAGGTTTCCCAAAAGAGAAATAGTCTGGTAGAGTCCCACTTGCAGTCTGATGAGCCCTACACCATTCCTACTAACCAGTACTCTTCAGTTGACATGATGGAAGCGGTTAATTTATAACTACAGGGTACAGGACTCAGGCTTGCCCTTTAACCATTTACTCACAGCTGAGATAAATCCCTAAGCAGCTTGCTGACACCCACACACTCCAAACAATGTTTCAGCAAAGATCATCAGAGAAAGGGAGCAATAGCTGTTAACTACCACTTCTTACTGCATGATATGGTTTGGTCCAAAATTATTACATGAGTTTGCACATGCCTTTTTCTTTTCTGTAGAGACACCAGCCTGTATGGGAAGGCATGAAATGAAGATTGAAACTGATGAAAAATGATAGAAGGAAGTTTGCTCTCTTTCTTGTGAGGTCATGGTTTATCTACCTAAATCACATTTATTGAAACTTCATTTTTATGAGGACTACAATTTGCTCACAGTTTTTTGAAAGCAAAGAAAACAGGAGAATACTGACAATGATTACCTTTCAAAAGTCTAAATAAAAATGATAAAAATATGCAAACCACGGTTCTATTCCTGCTGAGTTTCACTGCGTATCCATATCAGTTGTTATTTTCTCATTCTTTTGTAAGACAGAACACCTAAAGTATGAAACATTTTTTTCTAACATTTTTGATAATGCAAGTGTAGAGGTATGTGATTTATGGGTATTCTGTTTCAAATTACTGTTGGTTAAACATATATAGAAGCATGTGTATATGTATATAAGAAACACTCATATTTGTAACCCCTCTAAAACCTTATAGATCACCCTGTTTGTGTCAACATCTGTTTGACATATTTTATCCGCTTTGGCAGTACATCAGGTAATCATAACTTGTCAATTACTAAACCTTCTTTTCTAATTTCACATAATTACAAAAGCAACCAGAAATAAATTGTGTGTGGTTTAATAATACATGATAATGTTTTAAAGATCTTTTAAAAAAGTAAATTGCTTTTGCAGAATTAGTGTAGTCTATTATATAACATTAATATGCATAACAGATGGCTCTCACAAGAGTAAGCGGGTATTATTTTGATTTGATTTTAATTAGGTATATATTGTCTCTTCCATTATACCCATCTTAATACCATAAGAGGCTTTTATGCATACTATTCAAAGATTTATTCCACTCAAAAGTTTCAAATGTCATTGATATGAGACCACTATTTTGAACAGAATTCAAAAAGTCATACTACTTTTGATGATAATTTTTGTTGGTTTTAACAATGATAAAATGTTATTGAAGGAAGTGGTAATTTTAAGTGTGTGTTCTCATTTGAAAAACATGAGCATATATATAGTTCTTAAAAATCTACATATGGTTTTGTATTATAACATTCTTTTATCTGGCCAATAATGGTTTCTAGATCTATTATAGCCGTGTGGATTCAGGACCAATACATTCTGCTCTTACTTGTTTCTTCTTCATGTGAACTTTAATTATCGTCTGTTGAATAAAAGGTTTCTTCACTCAGAATTTTGTTACTGTTACAAATTTTTGAAGTGGATTTAGTATTCTAGACATTCATTTCTGCAACTTCATGAATTATTGTGTTTGCAGCAGTTGTGGTTCTGGCAGTTGAGTAAGGAAGGGACAATTGATAAAGTCAGATTTTGGCCCATTTAAAAAGTCTGCCGAGAGAATTCTCATGATGCCTTTTGTGATGTAAACCGAGGAACTGTACCCAAAAGGGATTCTACAGACACCACCAAATTTATCATTTTAACTAGGCCTCAAGTATCTATCGGATGTTAACTGATTTTCACCACCATTGACTTGCATTTGTTTCCATTTGGAGATATAAAGGTAAAAGCCTGACATTCAGCTCCCAAGTTTTAGCTTGCTCAGTCCTCCAGCATTCCCTATTTTTTTTTTTTTTGTATTGAATATACCAAAATAACTCCATCCCTTTTACATTCTTTGTATTCTAAATGCAATGAGCCATGACCAAAGAGCTAATCTTAAAGAAATACATAGCAAAAATAAAACAAAAAGTGGAAAGAATAAAACATTTAAACTGAAACATAGCAAGTTATAATCATTCCATTTTTATAAAATAAATCTGATTTCAATTAAAACAACCTCTGGAGGTAGACTAGTGTATATTATAATAAACGGGTAAATGTAAGGCGTGGGAAAAGTTCAGACATTCCTTCCAGCATATTGAATCAATTAATAGCATGTACAAGGAAACCCTGATTATTTGAAGGAGTGGAGAAAAATGACTTGATTCTTTACAAGTAGTACAGACTATTATTAGTATTCCAGATAGAGTGTGTTCTAGGGAGTCCATCATATGCTTTGATCTGTCTGCATCCACAGCTGGAAACTTTGCGCCAGTCTCTGGAAGCAGCACGAACTGACAACAGTCGCCTCCATCAGGAAAGTGAGTTAGTGGTTGCAAATGTTAATCAGTGGATCAAAGAACAAAAGTGAGTAAAATTGGGTCTCTTTTTTGCCGATCTGATTTCATTTCCTATGGCCCCATACAATTAAAGCATTCATAAGAACTCTCTCTTCTCAACTTACTGCCATATCTTTTATCTGGAGCTCTGCTATAGGTCTTTATAAACATACTATCAAGGTTTTTTTACCATCACATTTATGTCCTTTTGTATTAGCACAAATAATCAAATAATAAGTTGTCTGTAAACACACAGTACAATTTGCAGACCTGCTAATAATGTACAATGTAAAAAACCTGAACCCTGTAGATAAGAAAAATATATGTATATGTTCTTACACTTTGTTACTTTTTCCTTAGATTTTGCAAACCTCTCATATTAACACTTTCATTTTTAAAATGTATTTTTTGTCTATAGCATTTATGAAGCTATCCTTGATGATGAAAACTAATTTACCTTCTCAAAAGTCGATAGCTAAATGAACAAGTTAAGTTGGTGAGGTGTCAATCCTGTACATTATTTCTCATAAGTCATGCATATACCTGTAATCCTGAATATATATAAAAACATAAAACTAAACTTCACCTTCCTTTGATTATTTGAGTAATTTAAATACTTGTTGCTATCTTTAATATTAAACTATAAACAGTGTCTATAATGCTCTTCTGACAGGTAAAAATGTGTTGCTTTATTAGAGCCTATAGTTTCTTGTGCATTTCTACAAAAGCTGTCCAACATCAGGAAGAGAGATGAAATGAACTAGATAATTGAATGACCCTGAGTCTCATAATGATACGCAGTATGAGAATGCAAAATGGATCCACAAGAAGAAATGAATTCCCTATAGATATTTCACAGGGTTATGGGAAATTGTTGCAAATTTGTTATGTCTCTTTGCGAGCACCTTGCCCACACACATAGAAAACAGTCACTAAAAAACCTGAACAGTTTAATGAGGTAAATTTTCAGTACAAAATAATTCTTATATGCGAAACCGCCTTTTCTTTTAATTGCAGGTGCTTTCCCGCGCCTCTTGGCTCCCTTTATAATTCCCTTCATGTAGTCTGAAAAGCCCATAACTTATGGTCTCTAACAAATCTGATCAGTTTAAAACCTTTTAAAGATAAGATGACTCATTTCCAAAATTCCATTGTCTGTATCGATTAACTCCACAGTGACTATGAAGTAAGCCCAAAACAACATTTGGAGATGTAGATACCTACCTTATGAACAACCTCATTTAAAAATCTCACTGGCAAAGTCAGGACACCTAGTGCAATGGAAATCACAGCTTGAGCACTGTAGATTCCTTAATACATCAGTTGTTTTCTGTTTTAAATGCTATGAAGCTACAATAGAATTATAATGGTCTTTTTTACAAGCCAAAATGCCATAATTGCTTTTATTCCTCGCTCTGACTAAAATTTTTAGATCTTTGTCACATTACAAAAAATGCTATGAAACTGTTTTCTGATTCTGTCTTATTTCTTTAATACACTTGAAACAAAATCCTCAAATTGCATAAGGACATAAGATTGCATAATTGAATTCAGTTCTCTGCTAATACAGGCACCATGTTACATGGGGTTTATTTCATCAGTTTATAAATTATATTTTCAAAATAGTAGGTGTTTTGCCTAGGAAACACAGAGTTTTGCATTAGGAACTTTCTTGAAAAATAATTTAGATATATTTAGAGTTCACATTGTAATGAGCAATTTTAAATAAAAAGAAAGAAAAGGAAGGACAAAGGAAAATAAAGAAAGAGAAGGAAATTCACAGTACTGCTTTGATTGCTTTGGAGCTTGTATACACATGCCTCAGTTTCAGCAGAGTAACAAACTGTAATAGTATATTCAGTCTTTATGAAATTTTCACATTTTAATTAAAAAGCAATTGGCAATTCATCGGGTTTTTTTTTCAGGTTAGTAAAAAATGACTCACAAAAATCACTTCATTTTCAACTTTAGGCTTTTTGAAGTGATGGAGTTAATCAAATGAAGGCTATGAGATGTATATACTTAAAACAGGCATACTAATACCAGTTTTTTTAAATTATATAACAGTCTTGGCAGATTGGACAATTAATTGATTACAGTGGTACAAAAGTGCTTTTTTTTTAAGGACAGATTTACAAAACCAATTTTTATTTTAGGATTCCAACTTCTCCCATGCCACCAGAGGGATATTTAAATATACAATTTTGTTACAGGTGAAGGTGAGCAGAATGTTTCGCAGAGCAATCTGCCCTCTTGAACATTCTTTTTTTTGATCTGCACTATATGGTGCCCAAGTATTGGACCCATGACAAAAAGAGAACATTCACAGTTTATTTTCTCTGTAGTCTAGGAGGTGAAATAAAGATCCCTTTTGATATTAATTTCATTTTAGAATCACCTCATTGCTGGTTATCCTTCCTGACACCTTGTTAAAGTTAGACTTGACACTGCCAATAACCCAGATCAAAGATGTCATAATACATAATTGAAGGCCATATGGGACATACTTGGTAAAAATTCGTTTTGCAGAAAAAGGGACACATGCACTTATCTAACTGATATTTAACGTTTAGTTGCTCTTTTCATGCAGACAAAAATTTTGAGAGTTCCAATAAAATGGAAAAGGTATTGTAGTGCAGGGGTGTACCAGGCCAAATTTACTATGAGTTCAGTTATTTTGCAATGTACTACTGCTTTTCCAAAGATATGGAAATATTGCTATCCACCATGAACGGTTTTTGGTTTTAGAGCACTTCTTCAGAGGACATGAAATAAAAAATATGTGACAAGGTTTTGAAATATAGATAATATTTGATTTATTTCAATGCAGTGCTACACCATAGAGATGGTAATACAGAATGATTGGCGGTAAATTTTTTATATATTGTTTGCATTAAATGATATTATATATCAGATTTAGAGTCAGTGTTTGCATAGCGGGGGGGCTGACAGAATATTGCCATACTACTTACGTATTCATTTATTATCTATTCAGTTTTCCAGTTTTTATGTTATTTATTATGGTTCCTTTTATGTACATTTCTTTGTTGTGTACTGCTTTTGTTCTCTTCACTATTCTTTGAGTCTGTGATCTGTGGAGGTAATTTTGAACAAAATTAAGAGAGTTAAATCAACATTATCAATATACTTGCATTTGCCTGGAATGTTAACTATCTCTTAAGATTTGTACTTCATATATAGTCTTTTTATTGTCGAAGGTTATTTGAATGTCCTCTAAGAATTGCTGAATTGTTTATTGATCTAATAATTATATATTTCTTGATACTTATGATGTCTGTCCTTTCTTGTTCCTTTATCTTAAAAATTTAATAAACAAAGCATCAAAGAAAAAGGAATAAAAAAAAAAAAAAGATGACTAAGAATAGATCCCTGAGGCTTTTCCATTTGAAAAGCTTCTATATCAGAGTTATTGTTTATGGAAATCTTCTGTGTACTATTTCTCAACTAACCTGCAAAAGTCTCTATGGAGTTATCTATAAGCCCACTATCTCTGAGCTGTTAAGGAATATTTTATGATCGATAAAAATTTCTCCAGTAAATACATTTCTCGCTGAATTAAGGCTAACATTGCTGTTGTGAGGAAAAGAGCAGTATTGGTGGAATTAAGCTAGATTATACTGCAGTCAAAATAATTTTCTGTTACAGGTATTTTAAATCTTTGAACATAATATGTTCAAATAATTGTTGAACTAGAATGAGCTAGAATGTGTTTATACACTTTTCCTTTTATTTCTTCTTTGTGTTGACTATTGTAGGACCTTTTTAAAAGTGAAAGCAGCAGTAATGGTAAAATACCAGCAAATGTCTTAATTATTGTTGAGGCGGATCTATTCAAGGTGCTTCAGTCCTGTGTGTGGCCTAGGTGTGTTCTTTTCAAACACGAAGTCATGTGAAGTGAAGTAGCTTTAAGTAGAGGTTATGGTTTTATTCCTTTTCCAACAGAACTAATCTTTCATCATTTTTTTTTCTGTTTTTGTACATTAACTACATTGTTCCACAATCCCTTGATCTTTTTTTCTGAGGCATAGCTATTTCAAAATACGTCCGTGTGCACCAATAATTTATATGTCTCTTCCTCGTCGTTCTTCACCACTGAATGAGTAGAATTATACTTGACATTGTGTATGTATTCCCCCTTAGTACTTAGATTTTTAAACATCTTCCCCTTACTTTTGAATTTGGTTTTGGCATGGGATACCTTGAAGACTGGAGGAACCTGTGGTGTAATTTTGCACGTTTCTTAGGTTTTTGAAGACCCATGAGAATCAGTGGATACTTAACTGGAGGCTATCAAGTAGTCTCTTCAGAAGGGTTCAAAATTTTTCTTCAGGAAGTTTTTATGCAGACTCTATTCAATAAGCAACCTCTTGGGAACTGCATGTGCTAAACTGAAAGCTTGCTTCAAAACTATATATGGATACATCACATTCTTTAACTTTCAATGGGTTTAGTTCAAAGAACATTAAGCATAGGCTTCTAAGTGAGTTAACAATTTTTGAATTCTTTTTGATGATGACCAGGATCCATTTTGAAATATCACTCACTATTCTTCTCCAATGTCCTTTATTAACAGCTGTTGACTCTGTTAGCAGAAATTAATGAGTTATTCTTGAATAGCTCCATTAGTTTCTTTATAAGACATCAGAGATTATGGTCTTGGGCAATTGAACTCCGTCCTGAAGCTTTTATATTGTGGTTAACGGTGTTTTACCTTGTCTCCTTACCTCATGTTTTAAGGATACACATTAGCCTATGAGAAAAGAAGTTTAGGATGATATTGGTTGTCTTCAGTATGACGATAACATCTATTTGTCATTTTGGTTAACAGTGAAGGCATAATGAGTTGTTCTAGTAGGGTTTTGAGTTAAAATTAAGATGACAAAAAGCTAATGACATAAAGCTAAATATCGAATACATCGCAATAGTGACTGAAGATTTTTTAAGAAGGTTTTGGTAGTTTTCCATGTTTTCAGGTAATCAGATAATCTCTGCCCTCCTGGAGTGGTTTTTGTTACATTTTTTAATAGTGCTCGATTCTGTTTATTTCTAAAACTTTGTAGCAAAGAAAAAATAAGAAATCAGATTTCCCTGTAGTTACACACAAAGGCTGATTTTTAAATTATGTCTGAATGTGTATTCAAATGATGTTGCAAAGGAACAGTCACATTAGTTGTCAAATAGTCTTCCTTAGAGGAAAATAAAGTGTTTTATAACTACTAGAAATTATTGTATATCATGAATGTTCTGATCAAATTATTAACAAGACTCTTCCAACCTTTAAACTGTGATGTGAAATCTTGTTTCTTATACTGATATTATAAGATATATTACCCTAACATTGAATATCCTGCCAATAAATGCATATTCTATATCCCAGTCCAGGACTGTTCTTATTCTTAAATGATTAAGCATTGGCTGTTTACTTGCACTACGTAATTTGTGACTTATAGGGATTATTCCATAACTAGAAAACCATCCTGGAATTCCTTCAAAGATAGGTAAAAGTTTTATGTGAGCACAAGATAATCTTTCTTAATATCTCATGTCTTTACTTTCTGTTTTGGAATATTACAGTTTGTTTTGGTCATTTGTCAAAGCATTTGATTTTATTATCTACTACTCACATTTCTGTGTTAAAGGTTCTGAACATGCTTGATCATGCCCATATTCATGGCAGATTTGTTTGGGTTTGTTTTTTTTTTTTTGCTTTGTGGTTTGTTAGGGGTTTTTTGTTTGTTTGTTTGTTTGTTTTTACAAAGCAGCGTGTCCCGTTCTTCAACTTTTTTTTAGTACTAGGAAAGTTGGCTATTCCCTCTTTTCAGAACCTCTGCTTGGAAGTTTAATGGTTTGGCAGGTGAAAAGTAAGATCATGATTGCTGACAGGCAGCTGGGCTTTTTGCTGCTTGGGGAGAAGGTAAAGATCAATGTCCAGAACTCTGAAGCTGAAACCTGACACTTGATAGCTACAACTAGTACAGGTTAGTTACAAACTTTAATGACACCTGGAATAAGCAGGGGTGACACACTGAATCCTCAAATTAGTAAAGAGACATGACACAGAAGAAGCGTTAAGAGGTTGATCATGTGCTGTGTTTCTGCGTCTAGAGTATTTAGATGAAGAAAACTTGAGGCTGGAGGAAAGGTCCTGGAAATGGAGGAGAGCTGTGGAGACCCACAAACCTCGGCAGTAGCACCTGACACTCATGACTGTGAGCTGGTGCCCAGCATGAAATATGAACATTTTGCCCAGCCATTCCTGGCCAGTAGCAAAATCCTTGAGGGGAAAGAACTAGAGACTTAGGAAATGCAATGTTGGAGGCAGAGTGGGAAAGTGAATGTGTGAGATAGTTAAGTATAATAACAGCTCAAGTCTTGTTGATTAGTAAATAAGTGCAAGCACCCAGATGTACTCTGGGTTGTCATCTTGCCTGTAACAAGTGGGTTATATGGACCCAGCAAGCCTACTTTCCAAGGGTTTTCAAAAGTTCTAGTAGTGTTTTTACACAGAAAGGAAAATCTAAAATCCTTTAAGAATTCACTTTAGAGACATAATTTTATTTTTTTTTTCTGATCATTAGGCAGGCACAGAGAACCTTTCAGGTACTTTTCTGAAATTCTCAATAAGTGGCAAATTGCCAGAAATAGTGTCTACATTATTTTCTAAGAAAATACCACAAACATGGCAAAGGCTTTTATTGACTGTAATGCAGACTACTGTGGTAGCCTTGCCCATATCCTGCAATTTTATATTAATGACATTTCTTTGAAATAAAATTCTGGGGGACAGGTGGTTTTTGGTCATATGGAAATAGGTTAGCCATTTTAATAATTTCTTTTTTCATTACTATATTTCAGTAGTTTTGGATACAAGGAGAAATAGGTTTTCAGTGAATTCACTTCCCATGAGAGAGTACTGTGCAGAAGTCCACATAGTGCACACTGAAAAATCTGCTAGAGAACAAATGAATTGTTTGTTGGTTTCTGGCAGAGACTGTTCACCCCATTTGTAGAAGTTTACCCAGGAAATAAGATCACGAGAGATGTTCTCAAACACGCCAATGTTGCCATGCTCTAGGACTTTAGGAAAAAGACTTGAGAAGTCCATGAAAAACAGAATTATGTGTTCCGTGGCTGATCAGTGTATTAACATAAAAAGTCTAGTATTCAGATAGTCTCATGAATAGCATAAAAACCAACCTAGTTTGTGATGGACATGTGTTTCATAATTAATTCTACAGTGGCTAATGAGATGTGCTACTTGGGTGGAGTTTGTCCATGTTTGGGCATTAACAACTTCTGTCTTATGCACTAATAATGGCTCCTTTCCAACCAACTACTCATTTTCATTAGAATTACAGGTTTTTAACATGCCTGAGGCCATTACTTCCTGTCAGGTTTGTTTGAATTGACCAATATTATTAAATGTTATTGTGGGTGCACAGACAGAAAGAGAAACATAACACTGAATGTGTAAGTCCGATTTTCTTAGGAAACCAGGAAAGAATCAGTAGTCATGCATGCTCTTCCTCAAATCCAAGTTCCATCTCTCACCAGGATAAAACTAGTTGAAAGAGAATAAAAAGAACAAAAACAAACACTGGAAAACACAGCTTAAAACTGAAACAGGAGAGGTTGGTTGCTCAGGCTTTGATAAAATAAAGCCTCCTTTGAAAATGTAAATATATACAGCTACAAAGGAAAGACCATGATCAGTTCTCGGGTTCTGACTAAAAGTGCCACCTAGAATGAGCTTGCACCATGCTTCATTCAGTTAATTTTACACTGGAGACCCAGCTGAGCCATGGAAATAATAAACTATCACACTTCCCTGTTTTGTAAACTTGGCATTGTCTTTTGTCTGAGCTCTTCCCAGCAATATTTGCCCGGAAAGTCTCTTCATTTGTTTAGAGGATGTTACCTCTGACAACAGATGCTAGCTGACATAAAAAGAAGAAAATATCTCTCTTTGAAATGTGAGCTACCTAAAATTATTTTAAATACCAAAGTGGCTCTTATGTGTAAGTGTTGAGATTTTCTGTGTTATATTGTAAATATTGTCTCCAAAAAGCATTAACTGCTGAATATTGCTGAAGCATTTACTGAACATCTTGTTATATGTTATTTTAAGCTGATCAGTTAACGCATTTCATACACCAGTTGAATGAAATCTATTCCTCTAAAAACATCTATTTTTTTCTAAACCCTACTGTTTTTAAACTTTTTATGAGAAAGGCCTGCAAGCTGCAACAGCTCTTTTAGCAGATTTTAAAAGCTAATTTTGTAAATAGGTTATCACACTAAATTCAACAAGAGGAATAATTAACCCTTTTGCATAGCAAAACCAGCCATAGCAAGTGTTACCTCAAAACACAATACCATAGGAAAATTAATTATACTGTAAACACACTTTCTCATGAACATCCTAGGATTTACCAAGTAGCAGAAAATAATATGAATATATGTTATGTGAATTAATCCTGATATGGAGCAAAGAAATTTTGCTTTGTAAGCAGCAAACCCCAAGTATTTTATTCAGAACCTGGTTCAGTTCCAACTGAAGTCAAAGGAATTGGGAAAAAATTCCTATGGAAAACTACAGAGCACACTAAAAATAAGTGCCAAAAAAAGGTGAAAGAAGTAAAAAGAAAAGAATCATAAGTTCGTCTAATTCAAAATAAGATTTAAAAAAGTAAATTTGTCTCACTACAAGCGAAGGTAATGTAAATATCTATGTAAGATAACAGATAGTTTAAGAGAATATATAAATCTGAAAATAAGAATTGTTGTCTTTATTATTACAGATTATAGGAGCCTGACACATGATCTGACTTGTTATTGTGTTAGGTGCTGTACAGATACAGAACAAAAGATAGTCCAAACAAAAGTTACTGTAAAATATCAGGAATAGTAACCTGACAGGAGAATTGAGTACGTTAACTTCATTCCTAGAAAATATAGAATGCAATCAGGAATTCATATGAAAGGATTTCTGTCTTAGAGGATAAAAAGATTAGAGAAAACCTGAAGGATTTCTTTGCATGGGTCTTCAGAGAGGATGATGGAGACATACCTTCCTAAGGGGTTGCTTTTTACATGTAGTGAAGGTATCATATGATGGAACTCGAGAAATTAAATTTAAATAAATCTTAGCAACCAGACGTAATTCACCAAAGATTTCTTAAAGATATAATGAATAAACTAGCTATGTTACTGAATAAAATAATTAAATTTGTGTATATTGCATGACATCTGTCTTTCCAAATAAGATGCCAAAGGTAAATTCAAGAAGCCTGGATCAGTGAGCTTCCTTTCAGTCTAAGTCCCTACCCCATTGCTGTTCGCTGTTGTCCAAGAGAAAGGTCTGGCTTCTTGATTAGAGTCTTGCTGGTTTTGGATATGTTCACTGCCCATTCCTTATTTGCTGAAAAATTTGTATTTATCTCTGGCATTCCTTATGCACAATATAGACTACATTGTAGAATCCAGAGCTATTTTACTATGTTAATGACAACTGTGGTTTATACTTCTGTGCTGGTGGTTACTATTCCACGACTGCTTGAAAACAGTTAATTTAGATAAAGAAATCTTGCATCAGTCTTGGAAGATGCTGAGATTCAGGCACTGACTATCTCATCCATTTTGCTTGGTCTCCTGCAATGGTGGTGCAGTCTGGTCCACATATCACATCCACAGCTCTACCCTTCCAGAGCTGCCAGCTTCACGTGACAGCTTTTCTAATAAGATTAACATTTCCCTAGGAGCATGAGAAGATATTTGCTATTTTTTCTGATGTTGCCTATTCAATGATTGTTTTCAGAACATTGTGTCAGATATATGAGAATTCCATTAAAAAAACAGATTCTAACGGTTGTACCTCAGACTTGATCTTGAGATCTTAAAGCAAAACTAAATAAACCTAAGCACTTGGCAACTGCTATACTATCGCACATTTAGAGAGGGAAACAAATTTTGAGATTTGTACAGGTACAATGGACATATACCCAATAATAGTCCAGCGGATTGTGCTTAACTATTTGTGAAACTTTTACCTATTGCGATTCTGTAAAAAGTCATGACTAGCTGTAACATGATCTATCTTTTATTTTGTTCTATTGTAGTTTAGTTAACAACCTTGCACAGTTTTAAAGTATTCCAACAATGAAGGCCTAAATTTACTTGTCTAATAAGGTTACCATCTCTCAAAATATATCCAAAGTATTTGCTGCTTTATCTGATATATATTGTTTTAAGCTTGAGTAAACATGTTTTTCATAAATTATAAAAATCATAACTCAGTGTGTCTTTTTAATTGCTTAAAATTATGCAGAAATTTTCTATATCAAAGACAATGTAAACCAGTGCTGTCCATTACAGATAAACAACAGGCTCTATGGCATTATGGGGTCAATCACCTGGTAACAGACAGTTTTTTTCCTCTTCTCCATTGATGATCTAATGTCTTTTTGCTTATGTTTTTGTTTCAGAAACATTAGCACACAACTTTACCTCTGAGAAGATTTAAAAATATCGTCCCGCATTTGTCTTTGTGAAAGACAGCACTGCAGATTTATTCCTTGCATTTAGTCTTTTTATTTTTCAGGGGGGAGGAAGGGGGAAAGGGGTGTAATAGTACTGAATTAAATCATAGAATCATCAAATCATAGAATAGTTATCTGTTTATAGAAAATAAATGTTGGAGCTTGTAGCTGGTTAGGTTAAAGGCATTTTCTTCCAAATCTCCTATAGAAATATACAGTATAAATTGGTTAGCTTGGATTGCCTGTAGCAATAAATATTTTTCTAATGAAAACATGTATTGGAGACAAAGTCCATGGATTTTTACATGGCTTTTTGAGGTTTTTCAAATCACCACCAGTCAATTTAGTTGCTCTAATCTTTAAACCTAAGGGCCTAATTCTGACAAAATCTTTTGATATGTTTTCATTACTTCCCTACGATATTTGCTTGGAGAGAACTGTAGAACATCACAACCGATATTCATATTAGACTAATATTCACCCTGAATTTTTTGGGATTCAGAAAATTTCTCCATCATTTGTTCAGTGCACGACTGCACAACTCTCTGATAAGGCTCGTTAGGAAAGATTTCTATTTTCTATATGGGACATATTATGGTCACTGTGCAGACGATCTTGAAAAATACAGTTAAAATGTAGCATATTCATGTTCCTCAGCACCAGAGTAGCCATAAACCTATTTGCTATTTAGCCATTTAACGCAATTATTTACTGTTCAAGAGATATACAGTTACTATAGCAACAGCTACATTTACAGTCCCAGAATAAATGGAAAGCATAATCTGTCCTGCCAGTAAAGCAAAAAGCTTTTTAAAATGTAGTTTATCTGTTGCCTTTACAATAGAAATTAGTGGCACTCAAATTATGAACCATGATCTGGTTGCAGACTGCCAGCTTTGATCTTGTAGGCAATGTTACACCCGGCTCATGGGTTGACTGCATGTTCAGTAGTTTTGACAATTGACAGTAATATACTCTTTTCTTTTTTTTTTTTCTCCCCCTTAGTTTAGCCTATGATAAGATGCAGCCAGAAGAAATGAGAGAATCTTTAGCTGGCTTTTTTCATGGTTAAAATGGTCAGTAATCTAGGGTGAAAGAAAAGAATCTTTCACAAAAACTGTTAATTCAATAGCAATGAAAGAAAAAAATCTAGATTAATAATGTAAAAAAAAAAAGTATTACTATTTTCCTTATATTCCTTATATAAATAAATAAATTAGATAATTTTGAAAAGATAGTTATATAACTCTTCTTCACAGGCTCCTTGTGGCATTTCTGCTTGAAGGGTTTGTGTGAACAATTTGGTATGGATTGGTATTGCAGATTAAATTAGACTATCACCTGTTTCAGGACAGCTGCCTATGTCAATTCTGTGTACCAGAATAAAATAAAATATCACTGTATTTTGGAATAATCAGTTTGCTTGCAAAAGCTATCTTACATTACCTTATGTGTAAAGCCTGGGCTCTTCACAATGAAAAATACTTGTTATGAAAAGGATACTAAGGCAATCCATTTGGATGGTGCATTTTTATGTCAAAGACTATTTTACAGAATGATTATTGTTACTAATTAATTATAACATGCAGGCAGGATGTCTCAAGGAGTTACCTGAGGAACAAAGCTCCGTTGGTCTATGCGTTGCATCAGCTGAGCACGTTTTATATTCCAAGTCAGCAGTGAGTTGCTGAAGTTGAGTAGATCAGTGCCTGGCTCGCTCCTCCTGTCCCCTTCTGCTCGCTTGCCCATATCCTATGGGACAGGGGCTATAAAGGCTCTCCACAGTTCTTTTCACCTGCACTGCAGGTATTGGTAGCATGGGATATCGGAATGAAAGAGCAAATAAACACCACAACCCCTTTTACTTGCAGTGTCATTAGTAAGAATGGCTATGTTCTGGCCTTGGAGTTGTGCATATTCTTAATTGTTTAAAAAAAATTGTATCTTTTTACTGACTTGGATATTTCAATGCCCTTACAAAAAATAATGTTAATCCTAAAATATATTACCTCCAGCATTTGCCATTCTTCTTCTTCCATTTGAAGATATGTGTTCATAGTAACAAATTTCAGGAAATGCCTGTAACATAAATATACTACCTTAGCTGATTTCCTCCTCCTAATTATTAAAAAGACTGAAGAAGAAGCTGTTATTGACAGACACATGAAAGCCTGTCTTAAAGCTTGATTTTCACTTTTTAAAATGCTGTTTGTTACAGCTTACTGTTATATGAAATGTTTTCGATAAAAGAATATTCCTCTGGTTATTCTTACGCAAGGGAAGCATCTGGATTCATAATGCTTGAAGAAAGCTGAAATATTTTCAGGCTTAAGGGTTCCTGATGGGAGTTCCCATGAAGCAGCCTCTTCACATAAGAAGGCTGGAGTATAGATGCTGTTTGTGGATGTACAGAAAAGCTCTAATCAGTTGCTTGTCATACTACCTAAAGTTTCATTACTGCGTGGTAGGTAGATACTTGGCAGCCTGCTGGTCTGAGATTTAAAAAAAAAAAAAAAAAAGAAAAGTTAGAATTAAGCAAAAATTATCTTAAAATTAAAAGCTATCTTTTTCTTTTTAATTTATGGAAAAATATTTTTTAAAATGTGTGTTATTTTAACTGAAAAAATGCATCCTTATTTCCCAGATATTTTTTAAAATGACACTCAATTATGAAAAAACCTGTTTAATAAGGAAGGCTGTGAAATGGTATTTCATGTTCTTCCAGAGCCCAGAATTCAACTGAATGTTAACAGTTGAAAACTAAGAAATACAATAGTTCAAATTTGGACTTCTAAAACCAGGAAATACTGAAATACAGAACACACTCATGTAATCTTAACTCTGCCTTCATTTAGCAGGAGTCCAATAAAGTTGTAACATAGGTATTTGCTCGTTCCTGGGCAGAACAAATAGGAACTATTTACCCCTATATTACAATGAATTAATACACCCTCAAGGCCTCCTTGTAGAAATCTAAGAGTAGCTCCTCCTCTCTTTTTTATTCTTTTATACAGGCCTAGTGTTAAAAGTTTACAGTTGCTAACATCATCCTTATGCCCAAACCTGGACACCTTATTTTTTTATTGCATTTGCAGTCATGTCAAACACAGAAAAAAGGGATAGGTATATGTCCCCTTTGTTGTCCTCTCCCCGCACTCTCAAACACCTCCTCTCATATTCTCCCCATCATCCTGTTACTTAATCATGTGTGTCCTCCTGGGAAGCTTTTGCATGTGTAATTCATTCCCCTGTCCCTTCTCCCCCATTCTTAAAATGCTATCTAAATTTTCTGGAGATTGGATTTCTTAGACATAGAAATGAGACACTTTCCCTTCTCATTCTTTGATCTCCTTTAGATTTGAGCTGCACACATGTAGGTCTACTGAAGAGACTCACATGATTTTGTGCTGCTGCTGATGCTCTTACACTGACACGGGCTGGGAGAAGGCAACTTCACTTTCTGCTGTCTTCCACCTCGCATGAGCACTGCTTTGCTACACACACCAGATACTCGGTTTCTGTATATGAACATGAACACTCTAATTCATTTGCTCTACAGACACTAACTGACCATTGTGATAGCATAAACCTTGTGAATGACCATTTTTTACACTAATGAAGTAGTTGTGGCTGTGTATAATAGGTAAAAAACCCTTGAGGACAATAATAAATATGACTGCATTTTTTAGTTCAAATATGTGCAAAAATGTTGATAGGATTGACGTACATTACACTGGGAAAGGTGGAAGAGGAGTGAGAATATTATATGCTGGGAACCTCTTCCTCAGATAACTTACATTTGAATTCATAACTCTAACTTACACGACAAGTTAAGGCAGTGAATTTAAGCTTTGAGACTTCAGAGGACATATAGAAATACTGACCTTTGAACAGCACAGTTCTCAACATTAAATACAAGAAAGCTGAGGTTTCTCTACAGTGTTTTCTCATATTTCCAATTCTCTTTCTCTTTGGAGGGAAAATTCTTTAGTCCTTGTTCTAACAAAGCTGCCAGTATTAATTATTAATAGGAATTTTGTTCAGTTAAAAATGACAGAGATTGTGCCCTTTGTTCTCAACAATTATTTATTTTCAGTCTGTGAATCTCTTCAGTTATATTTTCTTGTAGTTTTGGGTAACGTATTCTTTGAATTTCCTTATGTCATTTTTCCCTCAGCCTTGGTTGTCACACAGAAAGTATAACTTTTACTTATAGTTTTGTCTTCATCTCAGTTTCTCTTTTCTCAGTATTAACTCTCATTAGTCCCTAACTGTCAATTTTAGTTTCTATTATTGCTTTGAGGAAAAACACCATAATTATCTAGAGCACTGAATATGTATTGACTAGGTTAACATTTAGATTCAGTATCACAGATATTAATATTAATAAAGACCTTTTCAATTCAAAAAGTTTAAATCACTTCTCAAATATTCTGATCTTATGTTTGAACTTTTTTAAAAGATTCTGGAGAAAGGATTCATAGTTTGACTTAGGTTTTTCATCAGAGGTATAAAATAATCTCATCAGACTCAACATTTCTCAACAGAAAAAAAGACTAGTGATTTGTCAGCAATAGCATGAAGACAGCATTCAATAATAATTAGTGCACAGGAATGATTACTCCTTTATGTAGACTGAAATTGATTTGGTGATTCAAGTTATTAAAAAGGAGATAAAGGTTCGTGCTTGCACATTCAAGCTGATACCTTCTTCTCTTACTGCCTTTTCAGAAAAGGCAAATGTGGTGGCTTTTTGTTTTGTTTTTTTTTTTTCCCCATGGAAAATAGACCACAGAAAGAGACATTTCAGTTGAAAAGGCCTTTTTAAGTTAGCATAAATAATTTCTTTAAGACCAAAGTTTGGTTTGGTAAAAATTTCCAATTCATCACTGGAGAGGTTCTCGCTTACCAGCCAGCACTCCCACAAATCATTCCTATGAAGCAATTTGGAAATAGGTGTGACTAATTCCTTAGAGGTAGTGTCCATGTGGCAGACCCTTTCTGGAGCATAAAGGAGTATACCATAGTATAGACACTGGCCATCCTGTGCCTTTTGGCCTCAGTGTCTGGGAATGCCACCCAGCATTGCTTAGTTTACTAACATAGGTGTAAAAATATAAATTGGGGTCTGATGGTACTAAATAATATGTGATCTGAACTGTTCATTGGAGCCACAGGAGGCATCTAACTCCATCCTGGGCACTGTGGTAGAGTGCCTGAATACAGCTCTCAGTGTTCAGAAAATTAGTTCCTTCTTCATAATTTACCTTTTCTTATTGATTTGATAATAGTGTTATGCAGCGTTGGCTGTAACATTGAGAGGGTGGAATTGTGAGGATGGCAGACCATGGATTGAATGGAACCAGCAGAAGTCCCTTTTCAGACATACAGAAATACGCCTGAGGAAACACCCTGAAAACAGGAGAGGCTGGGTGTAGTATAATAAGTCTTTTATCTCTTTAATGTTTATGATTCGGTGAAAATAACATTCAAGGAAGTAGCTTTTATGAAAGACATTCTCAGATACAGCAAATAATTATATTGATGAGAACAAATCAGTTTCATGGTGGAAGTGTTTAAAAATAAAAGTTCCTTTGAACTCAGTGAGAACCAGATTTAATGAAATTTAAATTAAAGTGAATGGAATAGATATGTAAGAGTTAATCATCTGGAATGGCAATAATATGAAATAGAGGCTCTTTCCCTAGAAAGAAACTGCTTGAATGAAATCATGTATCTTGATGTTTATTGTTCTTTGACTGAAGCTTGCACAAGTATATTTTGAAAGCCAAATTCTGACCCAATTAAGGTAAATGTCAAGGATTCTGTCTTTGACATTGTCCCTTATATACGAAAGTGAGTTGTCTGCCTGCACTTTAGTGGAAGTGCAGCTTGGCAGCTCAGCAAGGTCCTTTTTTGTTCTACTGCAGCTGTTAATACCTTGTAATAATAAAATTTTTGTCTGTGCTAATACAATTTCATATTTAGCATGAAAATACTAATCTAAAATAAATCGGGCTACTTTCTAATTTTGCTACAGTTTTGCAGGTTGCAATAGAATATAGACAAAATTTCACCTTAATGTGATCAAATATTTTTATTCACTTCTTGATGGGCTGGAGGTTTGCCTTAAAAACATTGATAATCTGTCCACGCTAAGGAAACAAAGTGAGGGTAAATCTTGCAGTCACTCCAGTGACATGTAGTAGTTGTATTTGATATATTTTCTGTTTTTCTATTGTAATGTTTGCAAACTTTGATTCCCCTGCTATTGCAACCATATCATTGAGTATAGCTTCACTTGAAAATGACCTTACTCTATGTCTGGATTGAAGATTGTCATATTTATTGCAAGTCGTTGTTACTGCTGTGGTTATCTAATTCATACTGGTAAAACAATGATTTTATCTCATCGATGAACCAAGGTATTATAGAAAATGTAGAATCTATGATAAATCAAATAATATAGGACAAATAATTGACTGTTCATTAACATATTCAGTTACATATAATTACATATAAATGCTTACTCAAAATCACAGATGACTGTGTTGATGCTCCCAGTTTTTGATCAATATGAGTACAAGATTAGGCTACAGGTCTATCCGGAACACTGTCCCGTCTCTGATCAGCGGACTATATCAGCTATAGGATGCAGTTGTGTTTTGTCCAGTCTCATTTCTTAGTTCTATCAGTCTTCCTGAAACAGAAATTTTGGCTATGTCTTTGCAGTTAATAGTTCTTGGTGGATTTTCCTTTCATTAAAACAATTCATTTGATTTTGAAATAATAGCCTATGTTAATAAGTGTTCAAAGCTTAGTTTATAATCACTTTTTAAATGGATGGTCTTCCATTTTGCTTTATCTCTAGGTCAAGACTCCCCACAATATAATTGGTAATTAGACAATTTTAAAACATCACAATATAGTTAGTAATGTTGATATTAACCTTCATATCAATGTATAAAGAAATGAAAACATTTTCTTACATATTTTACAGGATGCAACACTTCTGAAAAGTATCAATTTGTATCATATTTAGTCTTGCAACTATTTTTTTATTCAATTTAATTATAAAATGGTTATACAGCGTAGGATAAAACTTGTCCAAGCTGTCTAAGCTTTTGCCTGAAAGAAAAGTCCTTTAGGGAAAAAGTAAGTCTAAGACATTTCTCAACTACATAGGTCTAGACTTTGCAGCAAAAGCTGTCTGCAAAGCTAAAACACTTTTTCCAAAGCAGATGCATCTCCATGACTTTGAGACTTGTATTATCTGCCTGCTAGTAAGCCTTTGCAACTTGGTGTAGACTTCTGTATAGGTTTTCAGGAAGCCCATAGTTCTTTAGGAATAGACATCGGAAATGAAATATTTCTGCTCAGCGCAGTCTTACTCCACTAAGTTACTCAAATTCCTTTTACAGCTAATGGAGGGAGGGCAGGCTGGGATCCATTTCCTCCTGAAGTAAAATTCTGAGCCTATGTCAGTGTTAACAACTGCTGTAGTCCAACAGGTGCAGATGAGCTGATCAAGCCGTTAGTGCTGAGGTCCCCACATCTACACTGTACATATTTTGAAGGTATTTTCCTCAGTCTAATTCTAGTTTGGTCCACTGGATTAGGTATCCTTACTAGTGATGTGGTTTGAAGCTGACTGAAGGAAAGTTATCCAGAAAAATGTGGTGTTCTTGACTGGGCTTCTTGAGGGAAGTGCCACACTGAGCTTTCGTTAGCAGTATGTCACTGCCCCTGTCAATCATCAATAGTATAAAGCCTCTCACATGAAGAAAAGCAAACATATTTATTCTTGATTGTTCTGTTCATGTTCATTTATGAGTGAGACCACCAAACTGGTTGCCCAAGTCCAATCTGAACAGTGATTCTAGTTTTTAGACAAACTCATAGGGAGGAAATTGTGGGCTTAATCCTGCAGCAGCAACACAAAAAGCACATCATGCCTAAACTGCCCTCATCCTTCCTGGACATCCTTTGCTTGAGCAATAAGACAGGGACCTTAAATTTCTTTGAGTCTTTGCAACTGCTTTCCTTATGATCCGTGTGATATATTGTGTTGGGGAGATGAGCTTGGGCTCGAGGGACTGCATTGCTCTTGGCATGTGGGACAGGTAGCAGTAAGCATAGAGTTTGGTTGCTGTAGACACAATTTAGGTCCCTGTATGAAATTCTGGTAGCTGATGCCTCTACTCAAGAGTTGGCTGCCACCATGGAGATCCTCTTGTTCTGACTCCATTTTTCAATGCTACCTGGCTTGGGGTGGGCAAGTCCACTGAGGGCATTCAAACACAGGCTTTCAAAGGCTTTAGCAGTTCACCCTTCAACTCAGCTTCAGCTGTTCAAGTGAGAGATGTTGATAAGATTGTCCAGGCCTTTATTCTTCATTGATTCCTTAACTGTCTGAGCAATGTCAACAAGATGCACATTTCAATTTAACACCTGTCCCAGGGCATTAGCCACAAGGTCTACTGCTGAAGATGCACAGACAAATCAGAAGATGCCACAGAAAGGATACATAATGCCCAATGTATGCATCCAGTGTACAAGATCTGAAGAGCTGCTGTGCACAACACCATTACCACAACTTCAACTTTGTTGTGTTTGGAGAGGAAAGAAGTGGCACAGCAAAGTCCTTGTACAGAAGCCCAGGAGGACTGCATTAGCATTTATGAAGGACTGCATTAGTCCTCTCACACAGGGGTTGAATTAGGCATTTACACACAGCTGAGCAGATAGTCCTAAAACAGCTATGTAGAATACTTCACAGCTCATGGTCAGTGAACTTGCTTTCAAAGGCATAACAGTCTTTATGATCAGACTGACAGTAGTCAGGACTCTGTAGACCTGACCCACAGCTTCTATTCACACCAGAAGCCCCTCTCTCCAGCTCCCTGCCCCATGACACTATAAAATCTTGTAAATAAAATAAGCACTTGTGATTTACCTGTTAAAACCATAAGGACTGGTGTTAGCTGTGGTGGGAAATGAACAAAAAAGTGTCCCTGAAAGCTGATGTGCCTTTCAGAGCTTTTGTGCTGGGTCCAGGAAATCACACCTTGGAGCAGCAGCAGAAGCCCTCTGAAGTCTTCTAAAATTGCAGGACCCAAATCAATAGGTTTATCTTCAGACATCCCTACCAGAAGACCCCCTCAATATTTCCATAAAAAGAGTGTTTCTGCCAGGCCACATGCCAGGTGCAATTGCTGTTCTTCATTATTAAGATGACCAACTTCATCTTCTTGAACTACATACAACACTAAATCTACTCCTCTCTCATCAAGAGGAAGTCATGAGTTTAGCAGACCTCTGCTGCTGATGGATTGCTCTGCTTCTGAATAGGCTGTTGGCCTTTTGAGGGCACAGCTGGCACCATCTAGCATCTTCTGGGAGGATAAGAAGACTGATGTAAACACACAGCACAGAGTAGAATGAAACAGAATAACAGAAAAGGATTTCAGAAGAGGATTCATTAATGAGGAATATCAAAAGAAATTAACGTGGGCAAAGAAGAAAAGGGATAGTGAGGTGAAAGGCAGAAGAAAAGTTGGATAAATGAGGGACAGCTGAATCTTAGAGATTTGATGTCTTGTAGTTGATGTTTAAAATAAAACTGTGGATTTTTTTATTTAGCCCTTCATGAAGAACAAGAAACAACTCAAGGATATCACAGGAGCTCTTGACAATTCAAGACCCTCTTATTGGCCCATGCTGGAGGACTTCACAGAATCAAACAGAATCATTAGGTTGGAATGGACCTCTTGAGATCATCTAGTCCAAACCTGCTGCTCAAGTAGGGTCAGCTAGAGCAGGTTGCCCAGGACCATGTCCAGTCAGGTTTTGAATATCTCCACAGAGACTCGACTGTCTTTCTGTCAACCTGTTCCAGTGTTCAGTCACACCCACAGTTAAAGAGGTTTCTTGTGTTCATATTGAATTTCATGGGCTTTAATTTACACCTATTGCTTCTTGTTTTAACACTGGGCACTGCTGAGAATAGTCTGGCTCCCTCTTCCTCTTTCCCTCACATCAGACATTTATACATATTGATAACTAGTCTTCTGCAGGCTGAACAATCCCAGCTTTCTAGGTCTCTACTCACCCAAATGATGCTCCAGTCCCTTGATCATATTTCTGGCCCTCTGCTGGACTCAGTCCAGTAAGTCCATATCTTTCTTGTACTGGAGAGCCCAGAACTGGACACAGTACTCCAGATGTGTCTTACCAGTGCTAAGTAGCGAGGAAGGATCCCTTGGTACCTGCTGGCAACACTCTTCCCAATTCAGCTCAGGATACCATTAGTGTTCTTTGCCAAAAGGACACATTGTTGGCTCATGTTCAACTTGCTGTCCATCAGTAACCCATGGTCCTTCCCTGCAGAGTTGCTTTTCAGCCAGTGGTAGCAGTGTACTGGTGCCTGGGATTATTCCTCCCCAGATGCGAGACTTTGCATTTCCCTTTGTTGAACTTCACGAGATTCCTCTCAGCCCAATTACCCACCCTGTCTAGGTCCCCCTGGATGGTACCTGGTCTACCAGCCACTCCTTTCAGTTACGTATCATTGCAAATTTGATGACGTGTGCTCTTCCATCATCCAAGTCATTAATGAAGAGGTTAAACAGTACTGGCCTCTGCGGTCCCTGGGGTACCCACTACTGACTTGCCTCAAAAATTTGTGGCAGTGAAGCCTATTTGAAGCAGATTTTGAGCAGAGCTTTAGTTTCCTCCAAAAGTAATCTGTGATACAAATTAATATGCAGTAGTAGGGGAACATCATGGAATGTGTTTCAACAGTGTACTATTGTTCGAAATAAATATTTTAAGGTAGATGCACCCTAAAATAAATCAGATAAATTGCATCCTAACATTTTCTATTTCTCCCCCCAAAAGGTGGAGGCAGCTCAGATGCTGTAGAGCCAGTCTTAGGCCTGATCAACTCATAGTTAAGTAATACATTTGCAGCTTCTGAAGGAGCAATGTGTTTATCCATTATGGGACTACTCAATCATCTCCATAACTAAAGAAATTTATAAAAGGATATGTTTATTTTATGACATAGTTTTGCAACCAATTGATAAAAGCATTCAAAGCCAAAATGCACTATGAAGGCTATAGGCAACACTAAAGATCCCGCTTAGCAGCTCTGATTCCTCAGGTAACACCTATTGACTTAGACTGCATCACTGGCCCTCGTGCTGGTATGTCTTGGGAGTGTTTAGGGAGTCACACCTTCTCAATTTCTTTTGTAGAGGGATTACCCAGGACTTGTGTGTTCTCTAGCCAGGATGCAGTCTTTTCCATTTGATCCTTATAAGTTTTTGCTTCGCCCTTCTTGTGATTAAGCATAAGCATATTGAAAGCAAGCTCATTTCTTTCTCCTATTCTTCATAAGATTGTTTAATTAATATTTATATTTATATTGTGATCAGACTACTTTATTTTGACTTTAAGTGGATATTTCTCCTTATGAGATCACTTTAACTTTACAACTGATATAAGAAAGATTAATTGTTCAGGAACCTTTCAGGATTTACAATGGCAAGTCTGAAATAATCCTGGCAAACGTCATATATAAACTAAAAGACTTATTAAAGAATAAAATAACCAAGACTGTACAACTCCAAAACGGTGAAATCCTATTTTAATAGATTTAAGGGAACCACAAAAAACATGTTGCCATGACCATTTAGGTTAATTTTTTTCTTTCCATCCTAGTAGTGATAGCTTCTTCACTGTAATTCTTAAAAGTCTCTTATGCCTCCACTATTTCTTAGCTTTCTCAACTTCAACTTTCCCTTGCGCAACTCCCTAATTTTTCAGCATACTCTAGAGAATATCTACAAAAGAGAATTTATGATGTGAAATTTTGGAGGCAACAGTGTAAGGGGAGCATAGCAGATCTCATTAACTCTAGTCCTTGTGGACATCTGATCCAGTGATGGCTGCACAGCTGCGTGATCCCTCCTGCCCCTTGCCTGCTCAGGTTGGGTGTACCTCTGCACAGTGCAGTGGGAACAGTGCAAAACCCTGAAACACGCTGAAAAACAGTTACATGGGGGGACATAAGATCATCAGACTTCCACGGGAAATATAATCGAGAGACTAATACTTGTTTTTTTAATTTTCATATTTAATTACAAATGCAATTTCTATTTTGTGTGAAACAGTCTCATGTTTTACTAGAGTGACTGCTGTACTGCAGCCAAATTTGAGGCCTTTAGAGTTGGTTTTGGAATACACAGGGTAACAGGGTCCCGTGTACATACTGCAGGCATTATTTCTGTGACTGCTAAATTTTATATGGTTACTTTTGTACTAGGGATGGGATTGAGACCTCCAACTCATTTCACAATAGCTATTGAATAGCCATCAGCTGAAGCAAATTTCAGCCAGTAGCAGCCCGAAATGCAATTGAACTCAACGACCTTGAGGTGAAAGGCTCTGTATCTCATTACCTCTTCCCTAAACCTTCCAGTCTCAGAGTATTTTCTTCAGTCTTTTGAAAAGACACATCTATTGTACAAGCCTAACTGCCGCTGAGTATCTTAGTCATTTAACTTTAGATTGTTGAGTTTCATTATTGTTTATTCCTTTGTCTCAAGCTGAATCATTTTTTATGAAGCAGATAAAGCACTATCATTATGATATCATTTATGAAGGCTAGATAATTGTAGCTTTTCTCACTAAATCATTGAAATAGTGCATTTTTGCCTCCCTAAATATTAATTTATTTTCATATGTGGCTATTACATTATTCTGTTTATTTCTCAAGGCAATAGTTTTAAAGTAGAGACCCTCTGTACTTTTCTACTAGTATCTGAAATGTTCATTATTTTTGACCATAAAATAAAATTTCTGAGGGATACTTTACAAAAGTATTTTTGCCATTCATACAATTTTTCAAATAAATACCTGTTTTTAAAAATCTGAGGGACAAGATTTCTTTTTTATTTTCTATATTTTATCTGAACAAAACCCAAAGCTTGTGATAAAAGTTAGTTTTTCAGTCCATCTTATCTAACCTGTTAGTAGCCATCAGTTAGAAATGATTTAGACACAAATAAACTAAAGTATCAAAGACATGAGAAGATTGTTTCCCTCCAAATAACAAGTTTACATCCTGGAAAGTGAAAGACAATAATCCAAATCATTACAAATTCTGAACCAAGATGTTTTGTCTCATCCCCTAAAATTTATGTTATTTGTATGTTATTTGATACGAACTCTGACAACAGCGAGCCAAAGAGGTTATTTAGTGAGTAAAAATCATGCTTGGAAAAACAATTCAAGTAAGTGCTTGTGTCCATCCCTCTTCAGAAAAAAAAAAAAAATAAAAAGATGTGCATGTTTTTTTATGTGTACTTAACTTCCACAAGATTCACAAACTGCTAAAACAGAAACATGTTGTTTAAAAGATTATAAGCAGTGGGAGGTCACATAGAACAAGACGTGTGACAGCTGGAGAGCCCTCCTACCAATGAACATTGTCACTATAGACTCCTTTGAGCCAGGGACAACTGAAATGCAGTTGGAATATTTCACTTGCATTTCCCTTAATTTTTTTTAAAAAAATTAAGGAAAAAACCAACCAGTCACCTTTCAGAAAAAGATAGACATACTTATTTGCCACCTGTAGTCAACTGAAATTTTCTTAAAACCTCTGTATACATATGTATTAGAGAATTATGTAAGTAAAACCCCTTAAAGTGGAACAAACAGGAAAGGAAAAATAATTTTTTAAATTTACTTTTCTTACTGTATAGATTTTTTATTATGTTAACATTATTGTGACTCTCAAAAGGATTTAATGTACTTGAGAACTTCATGTCTGTATAAAAACATGTAGATACAAGTTTTAATAAATATTCAGCATGACCATGTATATAGGATGCACATGAAAATTCCCTGGTTTTCCCAAAAATTTTTTTAAAAGAATTTTGAGTATGACTACTGGTTTCCCAGTATCTTCTACTTCTTGCCTCTATAATCACCAAGACCTTCATTCAGAATATCATTTTATGTGCAATAAGAAGTAAAAAATAGTATTTTCATTTTTCTCCAAAGTTGTGTAAGAATATATAATGATATACTATCTGCAGAGATTTAGATGATGTGAAAGAGTTTTATTCCTTCTAAACCACAGGAATGCAATACTGAATTCCTCATGAAATATACGTAATGCTGAACAACAGTCCTACTGGAATAACCGTACCTTTGTTTGCAATTCTAGCAGAGATGTCAGGAATTTAATGTGCCTTGACAATAAACTGCCCTCTCATCCATGAAAGTGGGCCCTTGTGAACAGACCTGAGATTTGTAGCATAGGGAAACTTGTACAGCCATTGTCTGCACTGTAGCTACTTTGTTGATTGGGAGAAAACTTTAGTTTCAACCAAAGCTGTTAATCTAGACTGTTCCTCAAATATTACATTCACTTTCTTTTTTCTTAGGCTACTTATATTAGCCCTTAGGTTTATAAAAGAGCTCAACCGTTTTTGAAGTTGCAATAAAAATAGCAGGCACCACAAGACGGAAAACCAAAAAGGAAAATGTATCCCACCCAAAAGAAGAATTTCTTATAACAGGCAATCAATGAGATAAACATTATAGGAATTTCAACTCAAGGGAGTTTAATTTGCCATAAGTTTTAAACATCAAGGCTTGTTAGTGGATATGGTTGCGGGGAAAAGAGTGAAGGGCTACCATCCATAACATATTTGAAGAACCATAGTAGTTTCAGATCCCCAGGCATGGGAAGCTCTGATACTATATTTTTTTACCTACTCCATTACCATTGTTTATTTATTTCATATTAAGGTACCACATGTATACAAAAATTGAAACAGAATGCAAAATGTCTATTATAGACCGACCGATTTCTACAGGATTTAGTTCTTTATAGGCGAATTTGTCCCCCTGCATACAGGCTGTCCTCATTTGATGGCCCCATCTTTTCATATCCCCAGGCCTTCCGATAGTTTTTCAATTCTTTGAGGATCTACTTCGCCTTGATTTGTACCAGACAAACCTCTAAGTCCCATGTTGCATCTAGTATTATCCAGGTCAAGGACTACTTGACTGGACTCTTGCTGGAGCTCAGAAAAATAGTAATCATTTGTCTGAAGGGTCACTGTAGACTGTAAAGAAATGTATGAAGAGCTTGAATAAATCCTCTGCTTGTAATGAAGAAGTACTGCTTTTGTCAGGATTGATTTGTCAAAGTGTAGGTTTTAGGGTGGGGTTGTTTTTGAGAATATATTACCTGAATTCAGGAGAAAATTTAGTATTGTTCAAAGTATTTTAAATGTAAGGTAACTTGCACATAGGGACATTTGCAGGGAGTATTGGGAGATAAGTGGATTAAGCCTGTGGCAATGCTAAGGGTAGAGGTAATAACAGGGATCTGGTAAGGGGGACAGAGTTAGAACTTAAAGGGAAAATTTTTGGATACATTTAAGAAATGAAAGAAAAGTAATCAGAGGACAGGAAGAGAAAGGAGGCAAAGGGAAACAACTGAGGATTTTGTGGGTGGTAGCACTTTGTAGCTCTAACTCCCTTTTCACGAGCATGCCTTAGGGGCAGCAGGGGAGGGAGGGTACATTATCCCTTTACACATTCCTGGTCTCACCTGATGTTAGCGAAGCCCTCTTGCTCTTCTCCTGAGTAATTTGAAGGGTCTCTTCTTCTAAGCAGGTATGAACATACTGGTTTGCTCTTGTCTGTAGTGTATTAAGAAAGTTTCTTCTCTCAGTCTTTTGAATGTCTCCTTCTGCTCATGCATACGCTGGGATCCCAGGAGCTGCTGAATACTGTTTGAACAGGTCTTTGTGACATCCCAACATAGAAGTCATCATTTAGGGAATCACTGCTCCTATATGTAGGCAGAACATGCAACTGATGTAGAAACTGAGGTGTAGTTAAAGGACAGAAGCATATAATAGGTTTCACAAGTTCTCCTACACTGTCATTAGGCAGATAAATAGAAAAATTTGATGAAAGAACAGGAATAGTTCTACTCTTTCAGTGTTTTGATTTTATCCATGTTCTTGTGTTATTTGTTGAAGAGAAATAACTCCCCTAAAATTTCTTTCTTTTTAAAGATCTATATTTCATATGATGTACGCACCTATTTATTTGAATTTTCATGGAATTTGAGGTGATTGAAATGAATATAGAAAATTCATAAGACATTTTGAAAATTACCTGACCCAAAGGCTCCTGAGACACCACTCTTAACTTCCTTCTAGCATCTTTTAAGTTTGATGATTCCATTTTGTTTGGTTTTGAACTTTTCTATGAGCACACATTTTTGGAATCAAACTAAAAGTGTTTCAGGTGCTCAGCATTTAAAAGCCATCCCTCATCATGGAGATAGCCCTTTGTCCAAGGTGCAAACTCATGTCATCCAAGGAGATGTCTTATTTCTGTGATTAAGATGACCTTTTTCTTTAGTAGCCTTTCTATATGTATTACCTTTGCCACACGAGTAGCTTTTGCAAAATGATTAGCAACACAAAGAATAGATACAATTGTTGTTTTGTTTGCAACACCCGCTACATATATTCTTTGCAGTATTTTGGTATGTCCTGTGCTGCTTTTTGAATATTTGCCTATTCTTCCCAGCTGAAGAAGGTATTTAAATGTAACAGCTGGTTTCAGACAGCTCCAAAATGGACCCACCACAGGATGCAGCTGAGCCCATCAGTCAAGCTGGTGGTGCCTCCGGTAAAACATGTTTATGAAAGGAGAAAACACTACACAAGGAGTGGAGGAGGAAACCAAAAGAGTGAGAAATAGCAGAGGCATCACCAAGGTCAGAGAAGAAGAAGGGGGAGGAGCTGCTCCAGGTGCTAGAGCAGAGATTCCTCTGCAGCCCAGGGAGAAGGCCACACCAGAAGAGTTATCCATACTGCAGACCATGGAGCAGGTAGATATTTCCTGAAGGAACTGAAGCCCATGTAGAGCCAATGCTGGAGGAGGTTTATCCTTAAGAACTGAAGCCCATGGGGAAAGCCCACACTGGAGCAGGTAAAAAGGGTGAGGAGGAAATAGAGACAGAGGGAACTGTTACGGATTTACCACAACCCCCGATTTCTCATCTCCCTGAGCCGCTCAGGTAGCAGTGAGAGTAGATGAGTCTGTAGTGAAGCAATGAAAGAATGAAGTTGAGCCTGAGAAAGAGGGGAGGAAAGGTGTTGTTTTAGTGTTCGTCTTTGTTTCTCACTACTCAAATCCATTTTAATTGTCAATAAATTAAATTAGTTTTCCCCAAATTGAGTCTGTTTTGTCAACTGGTAAGTGATCTCCCTGTCTTTACGTTGACCTATGAGCTTTCTTATTTCATTTTTCCCCCTGTCCTGCTGAGGGGTAGAAATGAGCAGATGGCTGGGTGGAAGTTTGGCCCTTAGCCAAGGTTAACCCACCACAACCATACAAGTTACTTGCAAGTCTGTCTATTGCCAGCGGTGAATATGGCACTTAACTCCCAAGCTGCCAACACTGCCTTGGAGATGGATTTCTAAGGCCCTTGGAAATACACAACTAAATCAGTCAGCTCAGGGGACAGCAAATAGTGACACTAAAATTCCAGAGGCTATAAAGACATTTAGTTCCAAACCAGAGGCTATCATTAGATGATGACTAACTTATGAGTACTTGGGCTTCTGTGTGAAATTGTCAAGAGAGACGATAGAATAGAATAATGCAAAGGTAACTAATGTAGCTCTGTAGACACATTTTTAAAAGATTAAGATAAGAAAACTGTCCTTAGAATACTCGATAACATGCTTGACTAAATCAAGACAGTGCCTAGCAAACAACTCTTATTAATACATTGGCTGGTATTGCCAGGTAACCTAACCTGGCAGAAGTAATTTTAGTTGCTTCTCAGATAGAATGCATATTATTTCTTTCCAGTGTAGCTATATTACACGCAAACATAAAATAGAGGCAGGAGGGAAGTACAGTGTTGTCAAGAAAAAATTTTGGACCTCAACAGGAAGAAAGGGCTTGCAGTGATTTCAGGGAAAGGGGGTGGGATTTTATTGTAAACGAATAACTGTTGCCTAAATTGAAACCACAGACATCATTAGGACTGGCATGTTGATATTCCTTAGGCATTAACAAAGAAAGCTTTTTTAGTTGAAGGACTAGCAAAAAAGATGAGCCCTGTTGAGGCTATCCCAGGCCATGTGTCTGTATATTGATGGAATAAATACATTCCGGGGAACGATAGATGTTACTGAGATGTTAACAGAACTTGTGGTATAAATCCACACATTCATTTAAACATAAAGATGCAGAAAGCCATAGAACTGATTTAGTGTTCAAATTTTACCCAAATACATCAGTAATGGAGTCTGAAAGATGCTTTAGAGGCTCTAACACAACCATTCGTTTTTGGAACAAGCTATTAGATCTTCAGTGGGGAAAAATTCTTGATTAGTAATGAGGGAATAAGAAGAGATAGAGATAACTAAAACCAAAGTTTCTTGTAGAATGTGTGCACGTTCTGCTTCAAGCTAAGCAGGACCATATTGAAAAATTGGATCATCTCACAAGTCATCTTATTTTGCATACACAAGATAATCATAAGTATAACATATTTGAAACTGCTGCTGAGGTTACAAGTATTTTTGTGTTCTGCTCCAGGTTCATCGTGATATATGGTACTATGAACATATTTCATATGACAATGACTTTTTTATACAACTAACAGCGGATTATTTGCATATCTGTCAATTAAGCTTCCTCCAACTCCCCTTTCTAATCATCTTCAAAATTATGTGACATCAGAAGACTGAAAAGATACAATTTAGAAAGAATCTCTTTTTCTCAATTTTGAGCAGATGAAATATTCAATGTGAGGAAAAGCACAAGCCAACTATCAAGACAAAAAAAAAATATTTGCCAGGGTTTTTATATCTGAAATCACAATCATCCAAAGATTGCTCCGTCAGCAGGTATTTCAGTCCATTCATGGATTATGAAGGGTCATGGTGCTGTTCTCAGTCAGCTCCTTTCTTTGAAAACCCTTCACACGAGCCTAGAGCTCTTTGCTGCATTCTTCACTGCTTATGTAGGCAGATGCACTAGGCTGCACACACACAAACACAGAAAGTTTTCTCTCTCCAGAACTGTCTCCTCAGTAATTCTCTGTCTATTCACTAAATCTTTTGCCTTCATTTTCTGAATTCCCAGTTGCATGACTAGCCATCAGTCTCATCAGCATGAGACTCATCCCAAACACAACCCAGAAAAAGAAAAAAGAGATAAATCATCTTAATTTTAGTCTCTTGCTGACACAGTATTTCTATCACTGTTTCTGTTTTATGTGTATATAAACTATTACTTAACTTCTTAATATTTGAGTCCCCTTTGTCTAGTATACACACTTGCTTTGATCTAAGGTCAGACCTACAGCACAGAGCTAGGAATATGGAAGAAACTAATGTGTTTTTGCCTATTAAGACACACAATAATTCTGAAAATTAATGTTTGGATAAAAGTATTTTGTTGGTTTTGCACTTGTCAGAATAAATAAATCAGCCTGTGTATTGTAAAAGACATCCCATACTTGTAGCTAGTGCTTGTAGACCCCACAGCTGTCAGCCAAAATTTGTTAAAATCACTTAAGACCTACTTTACTTGCTTTTAAGAGTTCCCATATCAAACATCTACCCCTTTTAAGAATTTTCAGTATGTTTGCCTACCATTGTCTTGTCTTTGATTCTGTAGATAGCTATTAACTTTTTGAGTCTCAGATGCACTGACATTTTTCATTTCTCAGTGATGTTGGTAGGAGCTGAAGATACTCTACACTTCCGAATAGTAACTTAAAGGAACCTCATAAATGTTGACGTTATGTGTGAAGCTCATATTATTTTGTAAATTATTTAGTCAAAACTTTAGCTGCTCAGCACTCAGACCACATCATCAGGTTTGAACTGTTCCTGTTTATCTATAAAGTATAAACTATCGTTTAAATTTCTTCTTCTTGATGAAGTCCACTCAGTGATCTACAGCTTTTACAAAAGAAATTGATTTCAAAACTGGTTACCTGAAGACAATATATTTCACTCAGCTGAGTTCCTTCCACTGCCTTCCATGAGTTGGCATTGTCCTGCTTAGTTGAGTGTATTCATTCAGTCTAACAGTCAAAGCTACTGTGGTGTTCTGATACTGCAATACACAATTGATTTTCCTCTGGTAGCTGAGAAAAGTATTATTGTAAGAGTTATTATTCCTTTCTAAGAACAGAAAAATAAAGGTTTTGAATGCTTTCTGGTTGGTTTCATCATAAAAGGTAAAAAAAAGTCTCAAAGTTAAGTTTTCATTACCTTGTTCACAGAATGTCCATAGCATACAGAGGACAACTCTATAACCTTTGACCTTACTCTTTATAGTTATGACATACTGTATCATTATTTTATTGACATTATTTTATTGAATTTTAGGGTACCATTATGCTACTTTGTTGGTTGTTTCATTGCCTCAAGTAGCATAAGCCACATTGCTTGCAGTGGATTTTTGCAGTTTAATTAGTATGCTGCTGTGCTGTTTTTAGTGGCATGCTGCTATGGTACCTTTAATTGAAATCTTTCTCTTATGACTATAATAATTATATCACCCTGATGCCTTTAATCTGGCACCATTATATAGCATGTGGCTGTGTCGCATTAACTTCTTGATATTAATCATGTGGATTAGCACCAAGGGATAACCCAGAAGTAAGAAACACACTGGCTCCCCGGTTGAACTGTTTTCTCTTTTATAAGTTCTTCTGTAAGACCATGAATGCACGCCTGTGGAATACTCAAAGATATCAGGATAAGCACCCTTATGTTATAACTACGCTTTTAAAAATCCTGGAATCCATGTATCTTCTCGGTCATTTCCCAAACTTTCTGTATCCCATGACAAATATTTTTTATTAATTCTAAGAAACTTCACTTTTTCTCCTCATTTTTGTTTCAGTCTTATGGGCTAGCAAATGAATGCAAATTGTTCTGGTTCAGTCCTTTTGGATATTTCACAAAATACCAAATACTTTGTACAAAAGTTGACAGATCCTCCTCATGTTTTTCTTAGATATTCTTCTACTTGCTTTAATATACCATCTTAGTACTATACAGGGAATTTAAAAAATTATGGACACAGTAGCTGGAGGCAGGAATTAATGTCATTTGATATGGTAAAAATACATGCACTATTTCAGACTAATGTAGTGTACAGTTGAGGAGGTCCATCCTACTTTTGAATACTGATGATTCTCTTTATAACTCTATCATCTTCCCTGATCTATTTAGCTCTGAGGGTAGTGTCTGTGGGAGATCTTGGAATGAATGAAATCCAGTTGTTTAAAGTACATCTTGATAAAGCCAAAGGTGGTGTTGCTATGCTGGAGGATGCAACAGGAAGACACAGCAGTGCTGGTATCTTTTCCTTTGACTAAGGGATGTCTTCTCATTTTTTGCTACAAGTTGCAAAAGCTGCATTATCTCGAATCTTCAGCTGAACCTGAATGGTCACACTGTTACAGTGTAGGAATGCTTCCTACCTGGCAAACACACCATAGTTCTCTGTTTCACATATGAAGTTCCATGTCATATCAACTGTGTCTTTCTTATCTACAGGGTGGATTGCTTCAACATTCTTATATTCAGAATGGATATCTAAATTGGGAAATTCTCTGGCAATCTGCTAAGTGGCACTGGTTTGTTATAACATCTGTTTGTGTTCTTGTGAGTTGCACTATTTTTCTATTTGTTTCTATATAGGTTTTGAGGCATCCGAAGTGCCTGAACTAAAGCTCTAAACAACCTCTGTTTGCACCTGTGAGACACTTCTGTTCACTATGAAGTAAGTTCAGATCTTGCATGGTGTTACATGTCCTTGGAACAATTCCTTGGTTGTCTAGACCAGTATTTGAAGTAGCAGAAATTGATCCGCACCTTACATGGCAATCCCATCTCTTTGAGCAGAGACTTCAGTAGCAGAACTGTGAAGGAGCACAGAGACCACAGCAGGCTGGGGGAACCCAAATAATACTATACTATAATATCAGCCCATTAAAGACCTGTATCCACAAGCCCAAAGGAGCACAGGGGTACATGGGCAGGCAGGGGAATCCCAATAACCATGTCAGAGAAATTAAGCCTCTCCCTGATCCCACCGAGGGCTGTCCCAGGGGACCCTCAATGTTATGAGCCAGAGGGACACCTAGAACCAGCAGTCAACCAAAAGGCTCTGTGGGCATCCTTACAAATCAAGGGGGTTATACCTAGGTGTACAGTATATATTATGGGATGCATAATGGGAAGAATTTTTGGGGATTATGGAATCCTTATTATAGAATGCTTAGAGGAATAACAAAGGACAGGGAAAGGGAGACATCAAGGTGGTTTGGGGAGGAACAAGCAGGAAAACAGGGGGATAATGGGATAAATGGGGCCAGTTCTGTGTGAACAGTTGCCTGGTCAATACACTTGCCTGGCTGTGCCCTGTCCCTCATCACTGCAGTCTTCTCATGGAACACTATTTCTGTTTTCCTGGGTGAAGGGCTGTCTATTCTCTGTGTTTGTGTGAGTGTATGGGGTGTAAGTGCCAACAACTGGAGACATGGGTCATAGGGGTCCATGTGTTCAGCGTTCCAGCAACTGGAGTGTGTGAGGTTTCATATATCAGTGTGTGATCGCTAGTGAAACCAGAACTGGTGAGCAGGATACATGCCCTGGGAGCCATGCGTGTCTCTGAAGGTAACTCTGGAGGAGTTAGCTCTCAGATGGACCAAAGCAACTGCCAATGAGACCACGGGGCCTGGGAGTCAAATAAAAGACCTGTTTGCTTGTGTGTATGTGCATGTGCGTGAGACAACCAGAGTGCAGGGCATCAGGGGCCAGTGACTGCATAGCACTGGTCTAAGGACAGTTACTGGTGGGATCCATGGTGTGCATGTGTGTGTATATGTAGTGTGAGGGGTCTGAGTACCAGGAGCTGGAGTGGAGTTCCAGCCTTGGGGGCTTGTATGTCCTGGTGCCAGGTACTAGAGAGAAGGGTCCAGGGCAGCTACTTGGCAGACCATGTGCCTAAGAACAGCTGCTGGAGGATCCAAGTTGTACTTCTGTATATGCATTTCCCACTAGGAGACCTTCCTCCTGATCAGCCAGAAAAGGGAACAGGATGATTCCAGTTGGTGATGTTTGTTTTTGTGCGAGCATTGAGTGCTTGTTTTGATCTGTGTGGCCAGCTGTATGTATATGTGCATTGTGTATGTGTACATGCATATAAAAGCATGCACATTTATGCCTTTTGGGAATACACACTCAGGATCACTAGGGACACAGACCTGTAGCAGCCTCAAATTTCTCATATTCAGCAACCCCTAACAATTGCCATTCTTCCTTCTGTTCCCCAAATATATGACTAATTGAGCCTAATTAAGTAGTGATTGTTTGTCCCTTGCAACAATTGGCACAATTCATTGTCTTCCACCAAAGGGATACATTATAGATAACAATCAAGAGAGCAGACTAAGGCTAAAATTTCTTCTGCCCTTCCAGTTGCAGACTTCCTTCTTTATGACATCCAAAATAAGGAATAGACTTTGTATGTATTCCAATACCGGTTTCTAGCAGTCGTTCATCCCTTGAAGTTACCGTCATTTTATAACCAAAGTTCTAAAGATATCTTTTGAAATAGCTATTAGTAGGAAAGCTGACTTGAGAGAAAAATATGTTTTAGAAAATGGCTTCATTATGCCAGCTAAATACAATCAACATAAAAAATATTTAGAATTTTATAAAAACTTTGTGTTTTAGGTTAACACATTCTCTCTGCAGTACTGCTGATTCTCACGTTTTGCAAACAAGCATTCAGTTAAGATTTTTTGATTTCGTAGAGTTATTGTTAAAAGAAGTTAAGAAGCAGCAAAACTGAATTCAGGTAAATATGAACCTGAGCCTTACACATCACATCAATGTATGTGAGGGTGTGTCCAATTTATGCTTTTTTGTCTTTTTCCTCATTTCCTTCCCCCCTCTTCAGCAAATTCCTCTAAATTTAGCAGCAACAATATAGTTAATTTTATTTGTTCTAGAGTTAATGATGTAGCTTAGATGTAGGTCTGTGTTTTTATAGGTTTTCTAATTGTTTTTTCTAATTATTTTTTAATTGTTTTCATGTGCTTCGGCTAGGGATCTGTTATTAAGACAGTCTGGCTGGTTTAGTGCTAAGGTAGATCTGGTCAATGTTACTGGTAGTGCAAACATTTTATCCCTACAATAGAATCTACTTACAGGGAACTCAGGTACAGTGAAAAATTGATTACTGTACATATGAGTTTAAGAAAAGCTACAATGGCTTCATTTATTTTAAAGAAGAAAGAGAGAAGGCACAGTTCTGCCACCTCAGAATAACTCACATTGACACATTCTTTTTTCCACATGGAGGTGCTCACCTTGTCCTTTAGTTTAAATGACATCAGGTGAAGCTGAGGAAATCTTCAACACCTGAAAGCTCACTGTCAGCATTTACTAAAAGGAGGGCTTACTTTCCCTCTGTAATAGATTTTGAGCCAAACTTCATAAAAGGATCAAAGGTAAATTTAATGCAGCACATTTTAATATATTTTACAAGAAGTCACTATGCACACAGAATAAATTACTTTATTTCAATGGAAAAATGTACAGTTAAATTCATATGTTTGTATGGGTGTACTTATGGCTATATGAAAAAATAAATTCATATAAACACAGTTTTGTAATGTGGGTTTACTTATAAACATTTTCTATTTCACTGTTTGTGCGTGTGTGTGTACATCTGTACACATATGTATATGTAATGTGCTCTGTGCATTTGATCTACAGATGATGGTAAGACAACATTTCATACACTCGCCTAAGCGCTAAAAAGAGGAAATGATTTACAATTGCACTCCAAGCTGCTGCCGGAAAAACCTTTCTACATCACATATTTCAATCTGTTGTATGCATGTGCCTGCATACACATCTCAAATACACCATATCACTGCTACAACACCACTGCTGTTTTAAACTATGATTCCGTCTTCAGAACATATTCCTGACTGAAATATTCATTTTTATATATTGCTATCAGATGCATTCCAGAAAGCTGGGGAGTAACTACAAAAGCCTAAAATTTGAAAGGTACTTGTGCAGATTTCTTTAAATATAACCTATTGACCAGCTAGAAAAATATATAGCTGTGATTAGGGATAGATTTTGTTGCCTGCTGGTTGTTTTAAAGATAAGAGCATATGCTTAAAAAATTGAGCACACAAACTCAAAAAATTGAGTTTGTGTCTTTGTCTGCTTGTGATTTACAGAATTTGGAGTCAGCTACAGAAAATTAGTCGTCAGTAGTTCTGATTATCAGTATTACAACTGGTCTAAATTTACAACAGGTAAATTTGTACTTTGAGGTCCTATTTAGTTTGAAATGACTGTTCAATCTCTTTCAGAACAATTGCAGTAGAAATCCAATTGTTCTTCCAACTGCCTGTTGTCGTAAAATTCCAGCTACCTAAGCTAAACAAATGCAGCTGAGAGCTGTTAGATGTGTTTACCCAGAGCTTTTCAAAGATCAAAGAAGGGGAAAAAAAACCAACCCCAACCCTCACATCTGTATATTGAATCAAACTTTTTACTTTACTTGAAAATAAAATTTTTAAAAAGCATTATTCCTTCCTCATGAAGTTTTCTCCAGAGAGCCCCACTTTCGAACTCTGGATGTACAACTTAAGGCACTTAGCCTTAGGAGGGGCCACCTCCTGCTATAGATGAAGAGCATGACACTAGGTCTTATGTTAAATAGAGGCATGTACCTCCTCTTCCTTTGGGTCCTGTTTTTTGTCCTGTCAACGGGTGTTGGAGCCTTTGGTCTCCATTCAGATGCACTTTTCTTAAAATGTTACCACCTGTAGGCTACTGTTACATTATTTCTTTGAAAATGCTGAAAACATGAGGGTAGTTTTGTTCAATTTAGCTTTACTGGGGGTGTGTGGTTTTGCAGCCAAGAAAGAAAGTGTTATTTTTTCCCCCTTGAGATGCTATTATGGCCATGGGCATCTTGATGTCTGATTTTAAAAGGTGCACTTCACAAGAGCACAAAATGTCCCTACCAGAAAAACATATTTTATACTTAGTGTGCCATGAGGAAAATGGTGACCTTAAAGGGGTATTCTGTTTATGCATACATTTCCCTCTGAGCTCTACAGGAGAGGGTAACGTGTCTCAAAGTCCTGCTCTGAGAAGAACTTTTCTCCCCTCGGTGTTTATGGCAGAGACAGAGAGGGTTCAAGTTCCTCAACTAGGGAATCTTTTAGAGTCAAAGCAGTTGAACGCAGACACAAAATTGCAGTGCTTCTTATATTTAGCATATATTATAATAAAGTATTTAGTGCCTGAGCAACTGACGTATGCTTGGCATTTGTTATCACTTTTTAAAAGCAAGAACTATAAGCAATAGAGGCTATCTGTGAGTTTGTGATGTATTGATTTGAAAAATTAAGTCTAACATGAAATCATTTACTGTAACTTTTTTTTGTTTAAGCTATTTCTGACTATAAAAAGAACCTTGGTATGTGTCTTGATTAACAAATGACAGTCTTGGGAGAAGATTAGAGTACAAAATCAACTCCTCATTGGTCTTCCTGCAAAAAATGGTAAGTGTTACTTTATTTTTTAAGATCCAAAAATTTTTTTTTTGAATTTGTGTGACATTCTATATTAGTTTAGTAGTATAACATTTGTTTTTCTGTAAAAATAGCATTTATTTCTTAGGTACTGTTATTTCTTTATCACAGGGGGAATCTTTGCTCACTTTTAGTCTATTTATATGTATCAATGAAAATTATCATACAAGAATGAATACCACAAATGTAAGCAGAGATGAATATCAGAATTCAGGTAATTTTACAGATCTTAATCTGGTTCTGCTCTTTTATTTTAAGTGGCCAGTTTTTGACAATTCCTTTTGTCTACACGTTCTCTAGACCCTGGTTATGGCTAAATATTTTAGCTTTTCTAATAGATAAATTGCAATAAAAATCCAATAGATAGTTCTTTTGTCATATGAAAAAAAAACCCAAAACAAAACAACAAAACCAGTGTGAAATTCATTACACCTAATTTTGGCAAAGTAAATTGTCTTTTAGGATAAACCCAAAAAGCACTTGTTAAACGAAATATGACTGGACTAATCCGTGGAATGCCCAGGCCATCTAGCACATATAGTAGGTGGGATACACTTTTTAAACTGATGCCAGGGTTTATTCCTTCTTGCAGTCTCTCTGTGTCTCAAAGCACTCTGGCCTACATGGAACACGATGGGATAGATGACCCTTATTCATGCTTACCATCTTTCCTGGCATTCAGCAGCCATCTTGCCAATCATAGAAAGAGCATTTTCTGAGTATAAATATGAATTACAGCATGGATCTAGAAAGATCTGAGCTCTTCTGCCAGACCTCTGAGGGGTCAAGGCACCAAATTTAAAGTGATTAGATGAAACAATTCCTTCAAGAGTATGCTAGTTTAGACACAACACTGAACTAGCCATGTGGCATTTAAGTTTTAGCAGATTTCCACTGAAACAGCTAGAAATATCAGAAGAGGAGTTTAGGCAGGTCTGTACTCACTCATTCCCTTTAAACCCCTGCGTTAAGGCTGAAGAACTTTTGGTGAATTAAAGTATTCCTTGTAATTTACAGAACTTGTTCTAGGATCTTGCAAAAAGATGTTCTTCTCACTCAGCACTACTGAGTCTCAGTATTACTGTAGAGGAAGAAAGAATATACTTTTTGCTTGTAAATCCTGTGGAGAAGTACCAAAATTGGAGAAGCACCAAAATTGAAGAAGCAGTGAATAAAGACGTGTTGGAGTACTATGAACCATTTTGTGAGTTTAGGAAAACAATATAACCCTCATAAGTCCTCTCATGATCTGTCATAACCTGTGGCTTGAGAGTAGTAGAAAATGGGTTGAAGGGAACCGACCTCATGTTAGGTGGTTCCTGATGTTTGGTCTTTACATTCTCCATTCAACCTGTCAAAAAAGATGAGCTCTGAGAAGAGAAGCGGTCATACACTACTTCAATTAAAATCAATAAATTTGCCAAGTTACGCTTTGAAACCTGTCCCTTTTTATGTATGTCTTTCACTTCAGTGTCTTAATGTAAAGTTCTAAATCTTATTTGCTTTCAGAAATTAACTTATTCCTTTGAATCTTCCTTCCGTTTACCTTGACATTATATCACATTTAATTTACCAAATAATTCTCTCTCGCTTGCTCTTTCTCGTTACTGTTACTAATGTGTTGGTTGATTTTTATTTATGTTATAATTATATTGCCTGATAAATTTCCATTTGACCTTTTCAGGCATGGAACAGGTCTTTAGTGTTTGATTAAAAGGACACTGTGCCTTTGAATGTAGTATATTTTAAAAAAGAGTTGAATTGTTGGAAAACAGTCAGAGAGGAGATTTACCCTTGAGTTATTCTGCAAGCTTTTGTGGTTTTCCTATAATTTCTTTTACATTTTCATACTTTTTTTGGGGGGAGGGTGGAATCCTGTTTCTTATTCCACTGGCAAATGTTCATACAACAAAAGAAATACCACCTGATTGCTTGTGTGAGAGAAACTGCAAAACACCGTATGCCAAATGCTGTTAGTAGCACAAAGTGAAACAATAGGAAAAATAATAAAAAAAATCTCTATTCTGCAATCTTCTTCACATATAATAATGTGTTACTTTTAACAATGATGGGTGAGGTTTTTTTCTGATAATGTGTGACTTATAAATTGAGTCTGTCTGTCTTTGGGAAAAAAAAAAAAAAGCTCTTTCCTGAAAATCATTTGTTTACTTGTAAGTTACACCTTTGATATATCTGAAGAGAAGTTTGATCCAGAAGCAATTGCTATAAATGTTGGAGAAGATCACATAATATATGGGTAATATATTACTTCTCTTAATGATTAAAAGATGGGAAAAAAAAATCCATGTTCTCTATTCTGATTCTTAACATTATGATGCTTAATTCTTTCATAAAATGTATATTATTTTCCTTATTTCTCTCATTCTATCTTGCATGTAAATGTTTTGGCTCTGGAAAGACATTTTGGTCAAAGACACCAAGAATGTGTGAATGTGTAAGAAAATGCTCCTTTTGAAACAATTCCTTTACTTTAGGACCTGGTGATTCACAGCACCTTGATCACCACTGTAAATTGAGGATTTCTCCAATACCCGACTCAACAAGGCTGAACATTTCCCTCATTGTTCCCTTGTCTTTATAACCAGGAGCTGTGTCTTCCAGAGTCACCATGCTAAACTCTACTGGTCGCTCATGTTCAGCCACTTACTTACCATTATTCCTATCTTCTAGTGTGTCGTTGATTTCCAAAGTATAATCCTCCAAACCTATTGATCTACTTTTTTTGTTGTTGCCAGATGTATGACTGTACAGGTGTCTGCCATAAAATGTATGCTGTTTGAATGAGATCTGTTGCACAAGTACTTTATATCACTTGGTAAAGCATATAATTTATATAATATATATCACTATATATATATATTATAGTCTATAATTTGTATCACTTGGTGTCTTTATCATTACCTACTACTTTACCAATTCTTATATGACCTGCAAGCTTTGCCAGCAAAAATGTAATATTTTGCCAGATTATCAATAAAGATACCAAACAGCTATCAGCAAAGAAAAACCCCTCTCTCAGAACATGTTTTCCTGAGAAATTGGATGGTGAATACTTATTAAAAATTACTATTTTACCAACTTCAATGGCATAACTTATTTTTGAATGGAGACCTGTGCTGTTTGAAGTGCTATATATGAAGTTATAATTTTCAAATGTGCCAAAGTCATGCAACAGTTAGGTGTTATCTACTTCAAAACAAACAAACAAATTCAAAATAGCTAACTAAAAAATAGAAATTCCAGCATGATACAGTTTTCAATTGCTCTTCTGGTCATTTTCTTCTCTTTCAGTAAGCCCTCAATAAGGGCTTCTCTTTCAGTAAGTCTCAACTGTTTTTAAGACTAGTTTTTGTCTCCTGTATACTTCATGTTTAAAAACAGGACATAGGTTCCTAAGTCACAAAGGTGACAATGAGCATTTGCCTAAACATATGAAATTTGGTATAGGGATTAGTCTTAGTCTCACATGTGCCTCTTAGCGGTGGAATGAAATTGGTGTTGATGTGTGAACCAGGGTAAGGGTTTACATGAATTCATGGTGAATTTTGTAATTCATGTCATAACTGTCTGTTTTATATTCTTTGTGGTTCTATGCATGTGCGTGTAGCTCAGAGAAATCTCACAGGGAATTCTGAAATGAGTGACAGTCCACAGGGAATGAAACAGAGCCTGAAGGTGTCCTGCCTTTTTTGGTAAAATATGTGAAGATGCATATGGAAGAAAGCAAGACTTAAAAGAGACATATATATGGAACGAGGCAACACTTCCTGCCTCACTGTTTGGAAATATATATATTTATAGATAAAATAGATGATGTATGTATAAAAATTTCATTGAACAAAAAAATTTGACTGTTGTCCACTAAGAAACAAAATATTTTGGATTTTCTATGTTTTCCAAGTATTCTTTAAAATTTTTCTAATGTCTCCACTGTCCCCCACCCCTAGTCTTAAGTGAAACGCGCAACAAAAAGAGAAGCACCCAGAGTCAGGAAATGACAAAGTTAAGGTTACACATGCAGCGTGAGTTCTGCTTCCCTGTGTGTACATGTTTTGATAAGGTTCTGTATTATTTGATTACATACGTTTTTGACTTTTGATCTGCATTTAATTTTGGGCTAAAATCAAACCATACAAATTCAGAGCAGTATGAGTTAGGTCTTCACTGGGCAACCTGAGCAGGCTAGGACCCTCTGGACAAGTGAGAGTTGTCTTGTGACGGATGCCACGGGTTAAAACCAAGCAGTCTGGGTTCTGTACCTGTTTCTTCTTTATGTGAAATGCTGCTACAGCTCTCAGTGCGTCTCTCTCTTCTGCCATTGTAAATATTCATTCAAATATTTCCTGCTCTCACAGAAGCGTTCTGAGAATAAATTCATTACTCCTTATGAAGCACACTGATATTACAGTGATGACATAGATAGAAGCCTATGAAGAAAAATAAAAGCTTATTTGCTTCAGGGCTTAGAGGATATGTCGTAAATACAATGTGGAACCACATGTTGAACACAAGGATAAAAAGAAATATCCAGGTGTTGCTTAGTACTTTGTGCCCCATATTAACCAGAGGCCCAGGGGAGGGGAAGGGGGAAAAAAGTTAGCCTGTTTTTTTCCTACAGGAATTGTGATAGCGAGGTAGCACATGACATGCACAGAGCACAGGACGGAGGTAGTGTTGGAGATATTATTAACAACTCTTCAGTGGTAGTTGCTATGAAATTGATTCAAAACTGAATTAAAATTCTTCTTTACCCATATTCCCTTTGAATGGATGTCTTTAGAATACAAGGGCTTTTCTGGTGCATACAGATGTCAATTTATAATGTCTTATGCCAGCAATAATCGCTCTATTCTATATATATCGTATAAGCATAAATATGTTTGAAGATAGTTTTGCATTTATCATGAACATTCTGCATTAGTGAGTAAATATTTTCAACATCACAAAACCTTACAAAGACATTAAGGCTTTGTGATGTTTTAAGCTATTTTCTCCCTTTTTGATAGTAGCTGAAATAAAGAAAATGGCTTACAGATTTAGCTGTGTATATAGTTTGAAAGTAACAACTGAAAAATGATGTTCATAATCTGAATTGCAATGAAACCAATTATCTGTACCATGGTGTTTCACTTGGGAATACTCTGAAAGGTTTAGTATTTCTTAAAAGAAATTAAAAACAGCTGTAAAAATACCATAAAACAAAAATAGCAGCTGCAAAAGAGATTAACATTCCTAAATTTCATTTGAACCTGATATGTTATTTTTCCAACAGCAACATACATATATACTGATTTTTAAAATCTATTCTTTATGAAACTATATCCTTTTAAGAAAAAGACATATTTTTTTTTTTTTGTTCATTTCACCACTTCTTAATATTACCCATGAATTTCATGAACATTCTTTCCCTCTGCCCAGGAATTTTGTGTTACATTTTCTTCTGTAATTATTATCAAAGAAAATCTCCAATTGTTGAATATTGGAGAATGATTTAAATATTACTGATTAAGAATTAAAGATCTGCCTAATAAACAATTTATAGAAATCCTTGCACTTTTGTTACTTACAGCTGTCAAATAGCTTTCAAACTGAGCCCCATTCACCCTGTGCCTGTTTTAAAATTTTATATAGCATCTGTTTTCCAATTAAGCAGCCAGTCATAGATGAAACCTTTCCTAATCTTTTTCATATATATAATAAAACCGAATGTAATTTATAAAACAGAACTGGAGGTGCTGACAGTATAAAACAGTTTATTTTGCAGTCTTGGTCAAAACATATGGCCGCAACTTTTCTAGACTTCTGCCAGATGGCGGGCCTTAATCGATTTTGCCTGTTGTGCTGTATGTTAATTCTCTGTGAAAAGTGTTTCTTCAAACTCAATTAAAAAAATAATGACTTTCATTTTCTTACTAAGCAACTAATGCTAAAACTGTCACTTAGATAGGTCTGTTTAAGTTTGAAAAGTTTTTGAAAACCCCAAGATATTTGCACAACAGGTAAAATTGATTCTAATGGCCTTGAAAGCTGTGATTGTTATTCATCAGCATACATATCATTTCAGGTGAATCTGAATAAACTTACGTTTATGATAATATTCTTTATCCTGCATTTCTGTTTTTCTTGTGGCTTTTTTTTAAAATAGCGATAGTGTTTCATTTTGCAAATTAGAGTAATTTTGAGAATCAAAGACCTTGAAGTAAAATCTCAAATGATCAATGCTGAACTCATTGCTCCAAACTCTAAACACGTTAAACTAGAAAAAGAGGATAGCATCTATCTCTGCATCTCAATAAAGATACTTTATGATACAATAACTGTTATAAACTTTAACTACTGGTCTAGCCAATACATTTCTATGTGTTTCCTACATCTCCCGTATTAAAATATTATATTTTATATGACCATACTGCATTTAATACATTTTGCACAAATGCCAGTCTCCAAAGTTATATTAACAGGCAATTTTTGTTTTGATAAGTATGAAATTTCCCCTCTACCCAATAAATAACAAGGCATGAATTTTTGATAAAGCTACTTCCTGATGGACAAACATAGTGGACACAAAATCACTAAATTCGACTAAAATTCTAACAGTTGTGGTTTCTATGTATTTTAATGAATATGTTAATAATGTGAATGCCTTAATAAATATAATTTTTAAAACTCTGTGAGTTAATGGGAAACATCATAAGTCTTTTTACATTTTGGTCTACTTTTACTGCCATTGTTCCTTTGTTATACATATTATTTGTGACACAGGCTTAGATTTTGAACTAAAATAAGATGTGTGCGTAACAGAAATCAAATGAAAGGAACTAGTCCCCAGAGAAATATGCAATCCTTTTGTAGAACCTAGCTTTAATGTAGACCAGTACTTAACATATTCACAACTTATAACGTATGAAATGGGTATATGTTGAAACAAAATATCAACCAAATCTATTCTCCTTACCATGTTTATTTTATGACTACTTTCTTTTGAAATAGACCAGAGGTATGGTAATATCTACACAGACTAAATAGGCTGTGTTTTTTTGAGCAATGATCCCACACAACTACAACACAGAAACACTGTGTTTTTCCAATATAATCCAGCAAGGGCAAATGACAGCCTTACCTGATGGCTGATATCTTTTATAGTACAGCTGTGACATATTTTATGCATCACAAAGAATGATCAAACATTTCTCTGGAGCCTTTCTGTCATGGAATGTGGCCCCATGCCCCATGTATGCCTTTACGTTAGGCTGTAATACACCTAAACTCTAAATCAGATATCTGTTACTAACTGGTGATTATTTTGTAATCAGAATGTATGTAGGAACAGGGTAAAATTTTTATTTTGTATTATTTTAAATAATTTGTTTTATTCAGTAGATGATAATGAATGTGCAGAATATATTTAAGATAAGTAGTGCACATACATGGTAAAAATACCACTGTAAGTAATTAAAAAATTTTAAATGGACCATATGCTTATATTTTGGAAAATAAAATGGAGTACAGCTTACTAAAAGTTGGATGTCTGGGGATTTTGGAATATAGAGCTTAGTAATGTTTTAAAGATTTTCACTTATAACATTCTGTTGGTATATTTTACTCAAAACTTCTTAGTAATTAAACTATCCTGAGTTCTATACTATGTTAACTATGTTTAAAGCAGGTCCAAACACGGATTTAACACCTACTGCAATATATTGTCAAGAGTGAGGACAGTATTCTTTGCTGGTCACAGAGTTGTTTCCCCACATGTAGGTTTCTAGTGTCATTTGAGAAATCTAAAGTATAGAATCATAGAATTGTTTAGGTTGGAAAAAACTTTTAAGATCATCAAGTCCAACTTTTAACCTAGCACTGCCAAGTTGACCTCTAAACCATGTCCCTAAACACTACTTCTACACGTCTTTAAAATACCTCCAGGGATGGTGACTCAACCACCTCCCTGGGCAGCTTGTTCCTGTGCTTGACAACCCTTTCGGTGAAGATGTTTTTCCTAATATCCTAAATCTATACCTCCCCTGGGTCAACTTGAGGCCTCTTCCTCCAATACGATGGATTGTAAAAGTAACAGTAGCTTTGCCTCTGTGGAGGGGAAGTGGGAAGCTGATAATATATACAATAAGGCATCTTAACAATGATAGATTTAGCAACTAATGCAAACTCTAGATGGAAGGCAAACCATAACATTACATGGGTTTTTTGACAAGGGAAAGAAGTCTGTTGTTCAGATTAGCTGTGTTTTGAAGTAAACTTCTCTGGTATAACATGAATGTAGTCATGATTAGAAGGGGGCAGACAACAATCTTTATAGTCATTGAGCATCAGTTACGAAGGGAATATGTCACCATCATGGTGATAGGGGAGTTTGGTCCAGGAAGAGAACAGAAGTCCTCTCATTCTTTCGCCAAGCAGAGCTTCTGGGCTTGCTTTTCCATTTTTGAGATTTTTGGTGCCAGGACTAAAATTCTTCTGACTTTGCATCTTGTCAACATGCTTTGAGCACTACAAGACATCTGCTAGGAAGACCACTTTTGTTGAAAGAACAGAAATCAATAAGACTTGACACGGCCCAGGAGTAGTCTATTAAAAACCTAGGTATTACTTTGGAAAGCACTATAATAAACAATAAAATAATGGCACTAAGTGGAAACTATGACCAAGCTGTGCTCTCTTGGGCATCATTCTTCTAACAGGGAGAAAGTAGATGAGATTCAGTCGTGGATTCCTGTCTAGGCACAATAATGTAGAAGGGTATTTTTTATCAGCTAATGTCTTACATACTCTTGAACAGGAGACAAATGTTATACTTTTATATCTGTGTCCCTTGTATTTTCCAGTGCCTATATACTACCTTTTTTTGATGCTCCAAAAGGAGAGAAATAAGTGTCCTTTGCTTACAATACTTTTTACACGTCACACAACATAGTCATCTGCAAATTCCTATTTCTTTCTTTAGTTTAGAGTGATTCTACTGCTCACCTTCACATATCTTATTTTGGATCGCAGTCTGCAGACAAAACTCTCTTTCTTCTCTCAGCAGTTGCACTGGGAAAACATGTTTTTTTAAGTGACGTGAATCACAAACTTCATTTTTCTTTGAGATACCTAAAAAAAAGAAAAGATGTTTTGATTAGTGAGTTTTAGGAAATGGAAGAAGAATTAGAAGGCGGAAAAAATACAAAATGGATAAATAAAGATAAAAAGCACATGAGAGAAATTATATTTTCTGATTCTCTCTTTTCATAATCCCCTTATAAAATACCACTTGTTAATAATGCCTTTTCTATTGCAATAATGAAGTGCAGTATTTTCCAAAGTAACCACAAGGTCTGTTTATGGGTAGAGAAAGGAACGAAACGTCCTTTTGAGTGGGACGTTAAAATTAAATTTTGGAGATCCCTTTTCCTACCACTCTAATCTGTCACGTAAGAGCAGAAGAATTGGGGAACAACCCCTCCTGATTAACAGGACAGCATGCAAAGTCCAATAAGAAGAAAGCAGACAATAACCCAAGGAAGACAAAATAATCTTCTTATACCACTGTCAAAATTAAATCCAAACCACTGAGATGTCACCAGGAAGAATGTTGTTGACTTTTATGAATTTCCCTGTTTCTTTGCGGAAAGTGAGAGGAGGCAGGCAGGGGGAGAAAGAGAGAGACAGAAAGAGAAAATGGAGCATGGAAGTTCAAATCCTGCAGAGATGTGGAAGAAAGGACACTGAAAGTCTGTCTTTCTTTTACTATGCAGACTGTAGTTTGCATAGTAGAACGCTGCTGAATTTATTTCTGAAATGTAAGGTGAAATCCTACTAGCTACCTGATAGGATATATATTCCTACCGAGGGAAATATTTACAGCACACATTCTGGACAACTTTTGAATGGCAAAATAAATATAAAAGGATTGGTGGGCTAGTAAGATATAGCCATACTTTGAAATGGATGCAAGCATACAAATACTTCTTGAAAAAGCACTGAAGTAATAGGTATTTATCTTAAATTCAGCTTTTACTCTCAGAGAGTCATCAGTTTAACAAGCTGCAGGTTTAACTGCTAAGGTGGCAAAGCTCTATTCACATTTCAAGTTACTATTTCTGGTATAATTTCTTTTTGAGTCAATATTTTTTATGTAGAAATTATTTTGAATCTTCATCAGACTTTTAGCCTTTATTTTTGTGTAGTTTTTTCTTTCTTATTCGATTTTGTTCTCCCTGGGGAAACACCTTTGAACCAATGCTTACACTTGTAGTTCTTAGAGAATGCAGCGAAGGCAGTCTAATCTTAGAAGCACACTATAGAGGCACGCTTACTTGGGGAAGACCTTATCCCTGGCTAATGAGGGACTAAAATGGCTTATTTAAAGAAATGTAAAACATTCAAATTTTACCAAAGCCACAAATTATCTTCAGTTTAGGCTTTTCTGTAACAAGCTTTGGTTTATTTCCTTTTTTGGGGCCTTTTTTTGGTTTGTTTTTTATAGAACTAGTAACTTGATGACTCAGCAAGGAGTATTCTTTAAAAAGAAGGTATAGAGAGTTTAATGCAGCTACCTGTTTTCATTTCTTTCCAAACTGTTGGTCTACACCTATAAAACCTAACCTTCCCTTCCCTTCCCTTCCCTTTCCCTTTCCCTTTCCCTTTCCCTTTCCCTTTCCCTTCTTTTCTTCATATTTACTTAAGTTTATCAAGTATCGATAGGCCTAAAAGCATTTGTAATGCATCACAATTCTGACTTGCCATACATTTATTTATGGTCTTTATCAATAACAGACGAGCAATTGTACACAAATTGTATGGTGATCGTGTGACATGGGTAATTATCCACTAGAGACTGGGAAGGGTATATCAAACAACTTCTCATCTATAACAGAATTAGAAAACAGGTTTATAGTGGTATTCCAAGACAAAGTTGGAAATGTACTTTGGTTTAAATATATACCTGCAATACTATCTTAATTAATGGAGAATCCTAGAGTTCAGTTAATTTAACAATCAAATACATACATAGAGATATTTTTTTACACAGAAAATATATACTATTATTTCTATATTTCATTAGTATAGGATCCATATTTCAGCTGGAAAAACTCTCACAGAAACTGAGCAATCAGCCTCTCTGGGTATGGTATAGTAATGTACTAGCTTGTGTGTATGAGGTCTTATTATAGAGATGTCAGTTTTAGTTTGAAACATAAACATATTTTTATTTATACATTAGTGCTTATAGTGATCAATGACCATGTGTGCAGTATATTAGAATTTGGTTTTGATCAGTAGAAAGCAATTATTCATAAAACTCAAAACAGAAGGCAAAGTTGTGAAAGAAAGGAGAAGAATTATGTGTTTCTTACAGGGAAGGTAATTTTAATATAGACGAGATTGGTCCAAGTCCTGCAGTTTGGATTGATAGATTATCTAGCAGAACTATCATTTCAATAATCTCAATGACAGTGCAGCAGTGGATACTTGGTACAATATTATAAATTAAATTTACTGCAAATGTCATTGCAGAGAATACGGAAAGAGATCCGTCATTTGTATTTGTAGAAGTTAAGATAGGGAAAAATTTAAGATTCTTTGACAAAACATAACAAAAATTATCTACATGATACAGCTATGCTACCAGTTGTCTAAAAGATTCTGTTCATCATTAGTTTGCTCATTAGTATACTTGAATTACACCAATGTTTATTTGATGAGAGAGGAATGATATTATCTTAAAGAGCGACATATTCCTCATGAAAATTGTTTACAGGATTTAAGAATATCCAATGTCCATGTTTCAGAAACACTTTTTCAGAAAGTACGAGCTGCTTCTGTCTAATTGCAGTCTACTTATGGAACTGTGAAAGCTAAACTAGCTAAACTGTGAATCGGTTAATTTAGGGTTCACCTCTATATAGAGTCTTATATTGATGTGACAGTGACGTTGGCAACATGAATACCAAAACAGTGATGTAAAAGCTCTGGAATACGGGGGCCTGAGGAACAATAATAGAAGTGCTCTTTGTGTTTACAGATTATTTAACCCCATTTTATTACTTGCTTTGCCATCACAAGGCCAGATACATTGTACAATCTGGAAATCTGAAAATCAGTTGCAACACATTGGAACTAAATTCTCTTCAAAGTTAGAATTCATAAGTTGAGATGAACTTTCTTACCTAAGAGAAGTTACTGTGACTTATCTTTGAAAGCAGAATTGTACCATTAGTATCAAAATGCATTTAATGAAAAGAAACTTAGTTGTTGGGATTTTTAGTGCTGTGTTGTTAGTTGTTTGTTTTTTTTAAAAAAATGCATGCCAAAATCAGATAAATTGAAATAGAAATAAACTATATTGCAATTTAACCCTTGATATGCCATATCTTTATCTATAAAAAATGTATATACATATTTTTATATTAATTCAGTAAACAAACTGGAAAATACAAGTGATACAAATAATATTAATTATGCTATTTTCAATTTATAATTGAAATTAATTATGAAATTGTTCTACCAATGTCCAATGCAAAATATATTCCTACAGAGTGGATATCAGATGAGACCCTAAAGACCTGACTTCTATTTTCAGCCTGCTGCTGCTTTACTTTGAGACTGCTGGCAGATCACATTACATAAATTTCTCCACCTAAATAATGACAACATCCATAAAGTGCTTTGGAGGCATATGTTTCTATAAAGTGTAGATGAATACTGTTGAATGCATGGTTATTATTAGTAATAGAAGTAATTTATTAAATTCTGAAATAATAATCAGCATTTAGGTTAGATTTATTTTATTTATCTGCTTAATTTCTATATTAGTTGTACCTTCACCATAATCACTTGTCTGCACACATGTCCTCCCATGGCTCTTAAAACAAAGAAACAAACAAAAAACAGCACCCATCTCTGTATTTTACATTATTTTCATATTCCATCTTTCCTTTCCCCTCCTACTTCCTTCCCGGTGTTTCTAACAAGTCAAGAGAGGTGATCCTTCCCCTCTGCTTAGCACTGGTGAGGTCACACCTGGAGTGCTGGGTCCAGCGCTGGGCTCCTCAGTTCAAGAGAGACATGGAAATACTGGAGGAAGTCCAACAAAAGACCACAAAGATGATCAAGGGACTGGAGCATCTCTCAGAGGAAAGGCTGAGAGATTTGGGACTGTTCAGCCTGGAGAAGAAAAGGCTCAGAAAGGATCTCATCAACGTGTATAAATACCTGAAGGGAGGGTGTAAAGACATCAGACAGGCTCTTTTCAGCGATGCCCAGTGATAGGACCAGATGCAATGGGCAAAAACTGAAAGACAGGAAGCTCGATCTGAAGATCAGGAAAAAGTTTTTTACCATGAGGGTGACCAAACAATGGCACAGTTGTTCAGAGAGGTTGTGGGGACTCCATCCTTGGAGATAACCAAAAGCCATCTGGACATATTTCTTAGCAATGTGTGCTTGAGCAGGGGTGTTGAACAAGATGACCTCCAGAGGTCCCATCCAATGTCAATCATTCTGTGATTTCACATTCATGTTTCAGTAATTCTCCTTTCAACCACTGCAACACTGAGGTTTTTTTCCCAGTCTGTTTCCTCAAACAAAAAGCACATTTTCCCCCAATTATTTCATATTCTATGAATTTGATTACACCAACATAACAATGGCACTTACTAAAGGGATGATATTTTGTAATGTCTTTAATTCATCAAGGAAAGTTGGATCAAAAGAGTTTCACTTAATTCTAGAATATGCGTACACTTACAATGCAAATTGAATTTATATGTTGCACATATTGCAATTAAGCTGTTGCGGAAAATAACATATCGATGATTTAAAATAATTTAAAGGGAACATATAATTTGAAATTAATCTGATTCTGCTGTAACTTACCAAACAATTAAGAAAGTTCTCTTTTGTGCAACAATGGAAGTAGCAAGGTACTACTGAGACATTGAGAGAATCAGACATTTTGACTGGTTTTATCTATCTACCTACCTACCTACCTACTGCCTACCTACCTATCTATCTACATATTCTTCTATGTTCTGCTGTATTTTGTGTGTCCCCTCTTTCTGTTACATTTATCCCTTTCTGGTGGACAAGAAGTTGACAAGACTTCCGCTGTTGCCAAAGGGTACATAGTCTAGTTCCATTTGTCCAGAAAATTGAAACTAATATGTCAAAATGGGAGAGAAAATCTGTAAGGATGTGTATGAAGATAACTCAAGGTACCCTGCAATGACTGTCCTGTGTGAGCCAGAGGCCAAATTTACCATTGAGAAAATACAGACAACTACTTTTACATTAGATTTTTTTTCTTCACATTTCTTTGACAGTTTTCCTTAATACAAATAGTTTTGAAAATATATTTGACAATTATTTTAATTTCTAACACAGTAAGTATTTCTAGAATAGCAATAATAAATCGATGAATAGTCAGGCTTGCTATCCTTTGCTGAATCTACCACAAGGGAAAACAGAAAAAGGTAAAATTTTCTGAATATCACTAGGATGAACATTTTCTTTGAAACATCCCTGATTTTAACGTTATTTAGTGTATATAACTGAACAATTATGTCATACCATTGTCTGCCTACATAGCCAAAGCAACATTTAAACACATTACAAAAAACTGTAGCCCTTCAACATGCATAAAGAACAGCTCAAGAGACTACTGCCATATAAGGAGTTTTTTAGAAACTTTTATTTATATGACTGTGCAATTGTTTACATTTTTTCTTAGTTGTTAGAGCAAAAAGTTGCTATGTTGATTATAACAGGAATTTACTTTGTAAAGGTTTTTTTTTTGAACACATTTCACTACAGCGCATCAAAGCATTAAATGACCATGATTTATTGCAAAGAGCAAATTCCAGCTGAGACAAAGTTATTGGAACTCCTACTGGCTCAGCTGGAGGGAGGGAACTTTCTTGGAGAACCCTGTAGAGTAACTAAGTACAGACACCAAGTGTCCTACTTTTAGTTACAACCACAGTAATATGCAGAACGTATGTGCATACTAAATCCAATCACAAGTGGAGATATAGCTAATGAGTTACATTTCCTGTAGTATCCAGCCTCCGTATGTCAGGTACAATATTTATCACAGCATATGCTTGATACCATGGAGAAGAGTACATTCTGTAAACATGATTATGGCACTTTTTCATTGATTCAAGGAGTGGCATTCAGACAGAAACTGTTTAAAGCTTCTGCCAAGATGGAATAGCTGGAAGGAAGTCAGTAAAGTATTACCAGAAGTTTCCCCAGTGGGAATGTTTTTTCCAAGAAGACCTCAGTATCAAAATCCAGAACGACTTGTCAGTGCTAAAACAATTCACATGATTTCACAATGGTGAATATTCTATTCTTTACCTGAAGATTTTATTGTCAGATTAATGTTTCTCAATTACACGTGCTATCCTCAATGGCGTTTCTGTTTTCTGCCACTGAAAAAGTTTGCCTGATAACGAATAGATTTGAAGGTTTTTTTAAAGTATGTAACCTAAACATATTCCTCTTGTTTCTAACCTTTTTAAAAAATATTTCTATGTCTAGCCCTAGGAAGCTATTTCCATGAAAAGCTCTAGGAATCACTCTGAGACTTTCATTATGGCTTTATTGTATACCGGATTTGGAAGAAATTAAACCAAAAATGCTTCAGCCATATGTGTTTAACATTACTAGAATATTACTTCTTAAAGTATTTTTTTGTACTTTTGCTATAGATTTTTTGTTGCTGTACAAAAATCCAAATTATTGGCAAAGAAATATTTATCTATTTTATTAACCAGTCAGTAGTTAGTCAGTTATAAGAACATACAATGCTTGTGGTGGAAATGATCAAAGGTTGTGTAAGCCAGCGAACTAGCTTAGGCCAACAGTGGATGCTTGAGGAAGAATATAAAGAAAAGAGAAAGCATGGGATGATAATTTTGATAATTTTTCCAAATGCTCTCCCCGCCTGCAGCAATGGGTGGCTCTGGGACTGACTGAGCAAGAGGCAGTATAATGACTTTTTTTTTGTAGTTTCCACTATTTCTTTATATAGTTCCTTTTCTTTTTATTTTTTTTTTAGATCCATGTTCATTGTAATTATAAAGTAATTGATTGTTAAAGCACAGTACAGAAAAGGCCCTTAAACTGTAAAATTTTCATGGATTTTAAGAGCCCTCTATCCTGCGTGGTTCCCATGTCATAACCAGTCCCCACAGTTCCCATGTCATAACCATCATTCCTATGCAGATATCTCACATATCCTAGGGCTTCTCAGACAGTACTGGATATGCATGTTTATGTGTATGAATCAAGTCCCTTGTACCTACAAGATATTATCTGCAGCACAAGACAGAGGATAGTTCCCATTAGCTAGTATCTAAGCTCCCATTAAAATCAATGGAGATCTAGTAAATACTGTCAAAGGTGCTGAAAGCCCTTTGTAACAGAGGTATCTACTGACCTGTCAGCTGCATAGCTTTCTAACCCGTTGACTGTTTGACTAGATCTCCATTAACCATAACAGAAGCATTGATACCTGACCATATGGAGGCACTTATGCGCAGGCATGATATAGAACTGAATCCCACTTTTGATGGGGATTCAGTTGACTAAACATAAACTCCTAGTGCCATTAGCAACACCAAAGGTCTCCAAGAAATCTCCGTGGGGCTTTCACATGAGACATAGGACCTGCAGAAGGCTATACCCTTCTGCAACGAATCTTGAACTTGCCTGATCAGGCAAGCAAATCTTGTCATTACTGTTTTATATTACTGAGGTTAAGAGAGTGCTATGCATGTCACAAATATATGAAAATAACTCTGACCTACTGCCTTTATGTTCTCTAATCTAACTGCAAGACAATCTGATCTCCTATTGTTTTTTCCAAAATGTTTTCACTGACATAAATATAGTTAAACATATAACCTAATATTACCTAAATACTGATGTAGTATTTTTGTGCTTTTGTAAACAGTATTCAGGTCATACCTAAATATCTGCCAAAAATATTATGCAGTGTAGATTATATAATTACAAAATATTTCTCCCATGTTAAAATATCTTTTAAGTGCTGAAAGGACCATTAATATTCCCCTGAATTTGGAAAACACTGGTCTGGTTTTTTTCATTTACAAAAAGATTAAGATCTGTCTGCAGAGATCATTATGAAGTTCTAAGATTGCAATGAAGAAAAATAATATGATGTAAGAAAATCTTGAAAATGTAAAACAGCTTTTAAAAGTAAACCAGATTATTTTCACTAGGAATAATCTTAAAAACAAGAATTCACACCTAAAAGTTAGTTATTGTTATGTTCATGAAAGAACATAATACCTATTATAAAAGAAGGTAATACCTATTGTAAAAAAAGACGAAATTTAGAAAAATATATCATTATCAGAAAAAAAAAGATTTTTTTCTAAACAAGGAAAATTTAAAAGACTACAAAATTTTAAAATATGTCATGTAAAAAACATTTTCTTTCATTACTTACACAACAGTCCCTCTCAAAGTTCTAATATGAAAACATTGAGTAGGGACGTCAAGAAAGGTATTTCTATTTTTCGTCCCTTGAATATGCAAAGAAGCAAAATAGTATTCTTGCTACCAAAAAAGAACCAAACAAACCAATCCTCTAATATACACTCCCCTTAAAAATGTTCAAATTAAAATGCCTGAAGGAACACATTGCAATTATGTATATATATGAAGTCCACTGAGTATCAGCGTTCTTTCTACAGAAACTGTCCTTCAATTTTGTCTTCAATCTTTAAGTAAAAATTTGGCAACAGAAGTGTTTTAATTGTTAATTTGTGATAATTTTTTATTACTCTTATCCTAGATCTTTATCAGAAGAAATAGCTCTGAAAGCAAGTTACTATTTTTCATGAGAGAAATTACTTATATTGACAAGGATTACAGTAAGTCTTTGTTTTTCATTTGGGGGATGGAGTGGTTGAGGACTTTTGTTGTTGTTGTTTAAAACAAAATAAACCAAACCAAACCAAAATATGGTGATCTAGACAGAAGCATGATTTTAAAAACTAGTTAACTCACATTTCTGAAAAAGGTTTTATGAGTATTGATATTAGGTGTTAGGTGTAGTAACAGGCATAATTAACACCAAGGTATTAGATACCAAGGACTTGGGACTTGCTCCACGTGGTCTCACTCCTACCTACTGTAAATAGGCTTTAATTGCAAGAGGGTAGAGTACATGGTAACGCCAGACTGGAAAGGTACTTCAGAAACACCTACAGGAAAATGGATTTGAATTTCAATATTACCTTTGGCCACTTGGGAAGATGTTATTCACCTTTAGCCTTCCGAAAACCAGACATCTAATCAGGTAGGTTGACTCAGCAGGAATGGAGAAGAGAGTTTTCACAGTCCACTCACTAGAGGTGGAATAAATCACCCTCAAGATGTCTGTATCTCACTCATTGGAGATAGCATTAAAATAAGTACCTAGATGCCTAATTCTTAGCTGGTGAAAGTGAGCTGATCTGCTTCTAATGCCTAAGAAAAGAACTTTGCAGAGCAATAAGAGACTTTATCAGAAGATGAAGAATAATATTTAAACTGAAAAAGGAATAATAAAAATGAGTGACGAAAGGTAGGAGAAAAGGGAACTAAAAGAATTAGGTATCAAGGAAGATGGAAAAAAATAGGGCATGAAATAAGGTATAAAAGGTGGTAGAAGAAATGTCAAACTGAAAAAAAATGCACTCTATAGAGCTTTTAATGAGAAAGAATTATAGAAAGTTAATCTGAAAACCCAGAGGTATTTGGAAAATCTTAAGAAACTATAAATGAAAGTATGAAGAGAGGGCTTAGGATGGGAAATAGGAAAAGGTGTAAGGATAGATTTGGTTTTGTTTCATGTTCATGTTGAAATTTTGCACTATTTTTTTTCAATCAGATTTAATCCACTGGGTTTGATTTTGAGTTTAAAAAAGGCATGAAAAATACAAGATTTGTCATTGTTTGCATGTTGTGATAGAAACCAGTATGTATATAAGCAAATGAGAAAAAAAAATAAATTAAAACAAATTGTGAGAATGACTTAAGTAGACAAAAATTAAGGGAATGCTCCAACACTTCGGTATATCTTTTTAACCCATTTCATTGGTTCTAATGGTAATACAAGGGTTTTAGAGCAGTTGCCAACTTTCCTATTATGTGCTGCATTAACTAGGCATATGGACTAAGTTAACAATGAAGTGGTAAATTTCATTGCTTTTGTTGGTTTAAGCCAGACCTTTAAATTCACTGTTTTGCATTTAATAAAATACATTATCAGAAAGAAGCATGACATCTCCTTATAGCAAAATATTTTATCTACATAAAGGCAAATTAAAGAGCAGGTGGTGGATTTAGAGGAACCTGCTTCAGCTATCATTCCATACCATTGAAAGAAATATTCTCACTGTTGGTTAGAGACTGTCATAAAGTGCAAAACCCAAGGCTAAGTAAATAACTCCTCCTAGAATTCATAATTACTTATCCAGCAAAGGATTTCATTACAGTGCATCTCAGGTGGGATGAAGCCTTGTCATAGGGAAAAAATGAACACATTTTAAATCTGATTATATGTGAATATTTGAAAAAAATATATAGCTTAAAAAATGTATCCTTATTAGAAACTCTATGCAACAGCTTCAATTTTCATCCAGTTGATAAATGTAAGAAGGTAAATTCATCCTTAATAAACAAAACCTCCTTGTACTATATTTCAAGCATACTATACAAATGCTCCTGAAATTCTGCAAGGTGGGTCCCCAGCAATAGTAAACTATCAAGCTGCACTGATTTCAGGGTAATTGTAACAAATTATTTCTCCAGCCAAAGCAACTGAAATATAATCAGCACGGAACATCTAAGGGTTTGTGGTTTGAACAGTAATGAAGCCTTATAACACATTATAAAACAAAGCTTTACTGAGATCGTAGAAAAGATGAGGAACAACATGCCCATAAGGCAACTCTCCCAATTCCCGATAACAAACACAGGATCATAAGCAATGTGTTGGCTCTGGTGGACTGCCAGGGACACTTGGAGGTCAGGTCTTCTGTCCACAACCTCCAGCAGTGCAAATGCCTTTTGAATGTTTTAAACTAGAGCAGGGCAGGTTTAGATTAGACATTAGGATGAAATTCTTTACAATGAGAGTGGTGAAACACTGGAACAGGTTGCCCAGAGAGGTGGTGGAGGCCCCATCCCTGGAGACATTCAAGGCCAGGCTTCAGGAGGCTCTGAGAAACCTGATCTAGTTGAAGATGTCCCTGCTTACTGCAGGGGTGTTGGACTAGATGACCTTTAAAGGTCCCTTCCAACCCAACACATTCTATGATTCTATGATTCTAATGTGGGTGAGAGTCGGGACAACTGGTTAAGGGTTCAGGAGCACAAGTAGTGTTCTCTATCATTCCAGTTGCAGGGAAGGATGAGGGAACAAACAGAAATAGCCAGCAGATCAATACCTGGCTCTGAGCCTGGTGTCTCCAAGCAAGGCCTTTGGTTTTTTTGGATCATGGGTCGTTTATGTGACACCAAGCCTTCTGGCTTGGGTACATCTGTCTCAAAGCGGGAAAAGGTTCTTGGCGCAGGAGGTAGCAGGGCTCATCAAAAGGGCTTTAAACTATATTTGAAGGGGGTGAAATCAGACTCTTTAGAGGTAACCTTAGGGATGGTGTGCCAATGCCTGTGGAATGGTATGCTAGTGGGTCCCTCAGTCTGCTGTCTCAGTGAAAGTAGGGAATGGATATTCATGTCGCAGCAAAGATGTGAGGCACATTGATGGGTTAGAAACTGTGGCCACACCTGGGAATGGTCAGGTAGGAATTAGGGCTTCTCCCAGCAAAAAGGTAACTAGACCCTGTAGAAGCCCAAGTGAAGTGCTTCTACACTAATGCACACAGCATGGGCAACAAACGGCAGGAGCTGGAAACCATTGTGCAGCAGGAAAACTATGATGTAGTCACTGTCACAGAAATGCGGTGGGGTGACTCTCACTACTGGAATGCTGCAGTGGATGGATACAAACTTTTCAGAAAGGATCGGTAAGGAAGGAGAGGCGGTGGGGTCGCCCTGTATGTTAGGGAGTGTTATGGATGTCTAGCAATTAATGATGGTGACAATGGGGTTGAGTGTTTATGGGTAAGAATCAGGGGGAGGGCCAACAGGGCAGATATCATAGTGGGAGTCTGTTATAGGCCGCCCGATCAGGATGAAGAGGCAGAAGAAATATTCTGTAAACAGCTGAGAGAATTTTCACGATTGTTAGCTGTTGTCCTTGTGGGGGACTTCAGCTTACCAGATATCTACTGGGAATACAATACAGCTGAGAGGCAACAGTCTAGAAGGTTCCTGGAATGTGTCGAGGATAACTTCCTGACACAGATGGTGAGGGAGCAGATTAGGGAGGGAGCCCTGCTGGACCTGTTGTTTGTAAACAGAGAAGGACTTGTGGAGGATGTGACGGTTGCAGGCTGTCTTGGGCATAGCGATCATGAAATGATAGATTTTTTGATCCTTGGAGAAGCAAGGAAGGGGGTCAGCAGAACTGGTACCTTGGACTTCTGGAGGGTAAACTTTGGTCTTTTCAGGAGCCTGCTTGACAGAGTCCCTTAGGAGGCAGTCCTGAAGGGCAAAGGAGTCCAGGAAGGCTGGATGTTTTCCAAGAAGTAAGTCTTAAATGCTCAGGAGCAGGCCATCCCCATGTGCCAAAAAATGAGCCATCAGGGAAGAAGACCAGCCTGTCTGAACAGAGATCTATGGTTGCAACTCAGGGAAAAAAGAATTCATGGCCTTTGGAAGAAGGGGCAGACCACTCATGAGGACTCATGAGATGCTGTGAGGCTATATAGGGAGAAAATTAGAAGGGCCAAAGCCAAACTAGAACTTAACCTGGCTTCAGATGTTATGGACAATAAAAAAAGTTTCTATAAATACATTAGAAATAAAAGCAGGACTAAGGATAATCTCCATCCTTTATTAGATGCAGGTGGAAACATGGTGATAAAGGATGAGGAAAAGGCTGAGGTACTTAATTCCTTTTTTGCCTCAGTCTTTAGTAGTAAGACCAGTTGTTCCTTGAGTACCCAGCCCCCTGAGCTAGCAGATAGGGGCGGGGAGCAGAATGAAGCCCCCATAATCCAAGGAGAAATAGTGAGGGACCTGACAGAGCATTTAGAAATACAAAAGTCTATGGGGCCAGATGGGATCCACCCAAGAGTACTAAGGAAGCTGGCAGAAGTGCTCATTAAGCAACTTTCCATCATTTATCAGCAGTCCTGCCTAACCAGGGAGGTCCCAGTTGACTGGAGGTTAGTGAATGTGACGCCAATCCACAAGAAGGACAAGAAGGAGGGCCTGGGGGACTACAGGCCTGTCAGCCTGACCTCAGCGCTGCAGAAGGTTATGGAACAGATAATCTTGAGTGCAATTACGAGGCATATGCAGGACAATCAGGTGATCAGGCCTAGTCAGCATGGGTTCATGAAAGGATCTCCTCCATCCACTTAGTGGATGAAGGAAAGGCTTTGGATACTTTTTACCTAGTCTTTAGTAAAGCCTTCAACACCATTTCCCACAGCATTCTCCTGAAGAAACTGGCTGCTCATGGCTTGGATGGATGTAGGCTTCACTGAGTAAAAAGCTGTCTGGATGGCCTGGCCCAAAGAGTGGTGGTGAATGGAGTTAACTCCAGCTGGCAGCTGGTTACAAGTGGTGCTCACCAGGGCTCAGTATTGGGGCTGGTTCTCTTTAATATCTTTATCAACAACCTATATGAGTGGATAGAATGCACCCTCAGTAAGTTTGCAGACAACACCAAAGTTGGGCAGGAGTGTCGACCTCTTTGAGGGTAGGAAGGCTCTACAGAAGGATCTGGACAGACTGGATTGAAGGGCCAAGGCCAACAGTATGAGATTCAACAAGGCCAAATGACAGGTCCTGCACTTGGGTCACAAGAACCCCATGCAGCACTACAGTCTTAGGGAAGAGCGGATTGAAAGCTGCCTGTTGGAAAAGGACCTGGGGGTGTTGGTCAACAGCCATCTGAATATGAGCCAGCAGGCCGATAATATCCTGGCTTGTATCAGAAATAGTGTGGCCAGCAGGATCAGAGAAGTGACTGTCCCCCTGTACTCGACACTGGTGAGGCCACACCTCGAATACTGTGTTCAGTTTTGAGCTTCTCACTACAAGAAAGGCAATGAGGTACTGGAGTGTGTTCAGAGAAGAGTAACAAAGCTGGTGAACGGTCTAGAGCACAAGTCTTATGAGGAGTGTCTGAGGAAACTGGGGTTGTTTAGCCTAGAGAAGAGGAGGCTGAGGGGAGCCCTTATTGCCCTCTACAACTAGCTGAAAGAAGGTTGTAGCGAGGTGGGGGTTGGTTTCTTCTCCCAAGTAATCATCAACAGGACAAAAGGAAATGACCTCAAGTTATGCCGGAGGGGTTCATATTGAATATTAGGAGAAGTTTCTTCACTGAAAGGGTTATCAAACATTGGAAAAGGCTGCCCAGGGAAGTGATGGAATTGCCATCTCTGGAGGTATTTAAAAGATGGGTAGACGTGGTGCTGAGGGACATGGTTTAGTGGTAGTTTTGGCAGTGTTAGGTTGATGGTTGGACTTGATGATCTTGAAGGTTCCTTCCAACCTAGTCAATTCTATGATTCTAAGAGTTGTGCCACCCCTTGGCTCCACCAAGGGTAATGTAATTTGAGAGAATCACACCTTACATGGATAACGCGAGTTGCATCCTGCCTATGCTGCCGATCCTGGTCAAGGGCAGAGTGTCATCAGTGTGCCTATGCGGATGATCTTGGTTAGGGGCAGGGTGTCAGGAGACAGGGTGTCAGTATCTTAGAGAGCAGTGTATATTTTTTAATTGTAATACATAGATCAGTTTATATTCAAGATGAGCTGTAAATTTACAATTTCTTACTGCAAGATATGTCAAAATGCAGAATAACAATTAAAGCCACACAGCTGTTTTTAATGTATAGCTCTCAGGTGGCCATATGGCCAACAAATGAGATTTTTAAAGTACCTCATAACCTAAAGATATAGAGACACACCTAATGGCATTTTCAAAAACACCCAGGTGTCTACCTCTCATTGATTTAATTGAGGGTGAAGGACGGGAATTAAATGCTGAAACAACGGTGATCATAGAATTCCTTTCAGGCTCTCTTACGTAATTGTCATATCCTGGAGAACAGGGTACTAGCTAGTACTTGAACGAATGAATGTTTTAGTTAATTTTATTATGTTACTAAATGTAACGTTGCTTAGCTACCACAGTGGTAAGTACCTCAGAAAATCCTGCTTCAGAGAGCTTCATCTTTTTTTTTCCTTTGAAGGAACAAACATGCAGAGCAGCACAAACCTCACTGTATCATCTCATTTTAGCAATCTGCTTTCACTACATTCCAAGTTTTATTTCATATTTACTGTAACCTGTAGTTACAGTGCTAATGCAGACTATTGTTTTACCTCTGTGTCACTGATTTGTATTTAGAGGGGTATCATAGAATCACAGAAGGACAGGGGTTGGAAGGGACCTCTGGAGATCATTTAGTCCAACCCCCCTGACAGAGCAGGGTCACCTACAGCAGGTTGCACAGGAACGTGTCCTGGCATGTTTTGAATGACTGCAGACACGGAGACTCCACCACCTCGCTGGGCAGCCTGTTCCTGCTGCAGTGCAATAAGAGATCCTTTCTTATTGTCTCTCTGAAGCATATAACTCAAGAGAGAACAAGTACTGTATTTTACAGATGGAGTTGTCTGCCCCCAGTAGCAAAGTACAGGAAAGGGTTTGAACTACAGACCCCAGAGCACATCAAACTCCACCTCTCATTCCAAGTCAAGCCAGGGAGACCACACCACAGGGGAGCAATTGGGAGTGCTCTTTAAAGCATCAGCAAGCATGATGTAAGCAAATGCAGGATGAATATATTATCGAGGCATCTTGCAGGGAAGACTGTAAACACATGTATTAGTGCTTGAAAACTATAAGGAAATGGCTTTCATGAACTATGAGGTTCCCTCCATATGTAGCTTTCCTTGCCAAGATTGCTCTACTGTGAAAGCTGAGACACCCTTCCAGAAGAGGTGGCCAAGGAAGGTGTATGGGTCAGCAAGTTTCCTCATTGCTCCAAATCTGTGCAAATGAGTGCAGGATAACCTCAGAAAAACACTCAGGAAAGTAGCAGGGTTTTCCCTCTCCTATGGTCTTATGCCTGCATGGCCAACGAAATGTGGCCAAGCAAGTGGCCGTGCTTCCACAGAAGACAACATGCAGCAGCCTCCTCTGAACCATGAACTGCATTTCTTGCTAGGGTCACTAAAGCCATCCATTCAATATCTCTCAAAGGTGCCATATTCCATTTGTACTTCTTGCTGAATTATGTGGTCTTGTGATTTTCTTGTGAACTTCTGTCAGTTTGGGGGATGTGTTTTGACACAAAATGTAACATTGCTGTCTAGCTTAAACCCACCCTCAAGATTTTACAGATGTGGATGTGTGGACATCCTCAGGGTCCTGTTCATTCTGGAAAATATTCAGTTTCAAGTAGAAAACTATGCAACCGCCAAACCTATATCCAGTGAGGTTTGACCCTTCTTATTTATAAGAATTATTTTCCCATTCCTACTTTAACGCATCATACTGGATAGTGAAATGGTAAAACAGACATGTTGCAGAAAAAAGAATTATCTACCCTTTTTTCCAAACCCTGCATCTCTTTTTCAAACAGCTTGCTTTCGATCAGTGGGACTGAATCAGGTTTTGAACATTTTGTCTATTAAAATCTCACAATGAATCCACCTCTCCCTGTCCCCCCTCCAAAAAAACCCAACCTCAAACAAATAGTAAACCCCAGTCCTGTTAAACTGTAGTAAACCCCAGTCCTGTTAAACAATCCTAACAGCCTACTGTGGCCAACAAACAAACTGTATTTCCCTGAAGGGAAACATACCTTCAGCAGTCCAAATAAGACATGACTCTGTTTGACAGGACATTTTGCGGTCAATATTACTTAAGAGATTGTGAGATCTCTCCAATAGCTCATTATGCTATGGTAGCGTGGCAAGGCCCATGCGTTTCTGTATACCATAAAATTTTGCCTAGTAAATCTGTTAGATTTGCTATACACACACTAGTCCAGACTACTACTTTGGATTTCCAAGAAGCAGGGCACTGTTTTCATCATCTCCCTCAGCTTAACCAAGCATAACAGTTCTATTCTTCTCCTCCATACTTAGGTAGCTGCTCAGCTCTTCGTAGTTTCTATTCATATGGTATACAGATGATGGTAATGTTGGACTAGGTTTATCTCTCAGTTTTTAATGGAACAATTTCACCTAATTAAGTCAAAGCTATCAGATTATCTGCAAACCAATAGATGGATGAAAAGCATTAACCTAATTCTGAAGCAATATTGTGAATGTTCAAAAACTGCCAACAAATGTCCTTCTCTATTGTACCAGAATTTTATGGTGAGTAAATATACAAATGTACATGATTTAAAGTCTGCATGAAATCAACCAGGGCTTGCAAGCTCATATAGAAAAGGCAAATAGAGTTTAAAAAGTCCAACCTGGGTAGAGCTATGAAGAATCTTAAATGCTCTAAATAAAAAGAATTATGTGTTGATACCAAATACCTACAAACTGCCTAAAAGAACTAGAAATGGATTTCTTGGATATTTTTCATAATTTTTCTCCAGACTAGCTGGCTACCTATTACATTAACCTATGTTTTATTTTTCAGGTTCATTTCAGCTTTAATGATCCCTTTTCAAGTCTTTCATAGAAAAACTGAGTATTAAGTACCACCCACTTCAATTGTTCTTCTGGATTAAGGTAAACATTTTGAGGGCTTCTTTTGTTCCTCTTTGTAATTTATGCCTGCTCTAACTCTGCCATTGCTCCTTACTGTCACTTTTGCTTAACCTTATCCTTTCTCATATTCTCAAACCCAGTTCTTCCCCAGTTTCTCCACGGATTGCCTCAGCTCCTTTGTTCCTTCCTCAGTCCCGTCCCTACCACAGCCCTGGCCTCAGGCCTATCTTTCCCCTCTTCTGTTTTCACATCCTCACAATTTGGATTCACTCCCTGGATCTTCAGGGTTTTCCAGCCTGATCTGAGAAGCTTTGTAGTTAATTAATGCATGATCCCAACGGTACCTAAGCGCAGTAAGGCAGTGCTATGTTTTGTTTTTCATAAACTGTATCAATTATGATTGTTGACCTAAATCTCTTCTCTATTTTTTTAGATCTGTCTGAACAAACCCCAGCTCTATATTAAATTATAGTCTTTCCAACGTGTTTCATACTCTAGGTATCTGTGCCCAGATTGTCAAATTTCAAATCTTTGGTCCGTTTGCACAGCAGTTAGAGGAGTTAGTCATTGCAGCACAGTGATATGCCTGAGTGAGCTTTAATCTAGGTAATTCAGATAACAATAGCAAACGTGAGAGCATGGAGTTCAACACCTGAAGGTAAAAGCCCACCAAGAATCCCTTTATATTTATTCAAGGGACTGAATCTTGTGCTGTACCTTCAGAGCAATTATAGCCCAAACTAGCTAGATTAAAGCCAGAGAAGGTAGCTCCTTAAATTACACCTTAGAATCACAAAGCAGGCCTAGCCTTAGAGGGAGAATTATATATTGTTATTATATCAAAGTCATAGTCGAAAAACATGCATGTTTCATTATGACAGTAAAAAACAGACTAAATGTACAAAACAGGAAATGTATTCCAAGATGCTAAGCATGTGCATTTAAGGTCACATGAAACTACATAAAATTATATTGTATTATTTGAGAAATAGTATGTGGTCATTGAATTAATGACTATTGTAATGAACCTCTATAAAGAGCCAGAATTAAGATTGCTCATACAGGTTTCACTTTGGCATTTACTGACATGGGTTTTTAACCATATAACTTCACGGTTCTCTGAAGGCAGAGGCTAGAGGGATCTTTCTTTATTTCTTTCCTTTTTTCTTTCCTTCTTTCTTTTCCTTCCTTCCTTCCTTCCTTCCCTCTTTCCTCTTTTTTTTGGTCAGAAATGGCATACAGCTAAAAAAACCTTACATTTAAAGAAGAATTCTAACCATGTTTATACAGAGAAAGACCAGTCACACTCTAAAAACAGAGTATCATTTTTTCATAACTTTCAGGGTTTCATATCACACAGAAGTCAGGAAGGGTTTTATCCTCCCACACAGTAAAATTTGGATTGACATCGTTTCAGTGCTCATTAGCCAAGAAAGTCAGAGAAACATGATAAACAATATTATCTGCTACACTAATAAAATGAATTGAATTTTTACTTAGTGATGACAGTGTTGGGTATTTTCTACCCACTACATTAAAAAAAAATCTTCCAAAGAGACTGAATATTTATTTTAAATTGTAGGACAAAAGCTAACTGTGGATTTATTGGCAAGGTAGTATTTGTTTTTCCTAGTCGCACACTGGCAATGACAATCATTGACAGCTCTTGGTTTCTACTAGTTTAGGGCTTGATTCTGCAATGTTGAACACTTCCATCATTAAAGTGATTAAAACATAAGCACAGCAATTTACAAAATAATCATCTGTTAATGATTTATAAACATTTCCAATAAAACAAAATATATAATAAATATGAACTTCAGACATTACACAGAGTCATAGAGTCATAGAGTCATAGAATCATAGAACCATAGATCTATGGTTCTAGATCTAAGTTAGGTTCATAGATCTAAGGTTGGAAGGGACCTTTAAAGGTCATCTAGTCCAACCCCCTCTGCCATGAGCAGGGACATTTTCAACTAGATCAGGTTGCTTAGAGCCCTATTCAACCTGACCTTGAATGTTTCCAGGGATGGGGCATCTACCACCTCTCTGGGCAACTTCTTCCAGTGTTTAACCCCCTTGTTGTAAAAAAATTCTTCCTTATGTCTAGTCTGAACTGTGTCAACAGCTGTTGTGTATAAATGTTGTATTTGCCACTTTTTCATTTCTGCAGTTTCCCAAAAGGCTTGTCATGGGAATCATACTTCGCATGTCCCTATTCATAAATGAAGAAACTCATGTATGTGCAGGTATATTCCTCCACAGCTTAGTGACAGAGCCTGTCAAGTGGTTTCTCAGGCCTCTTCTTTCCTTGTTTTTCAAGTTGGGTTGACACACTACCAAAGGTCATGAAATATTAGAAAAGATCATTATCCTACACCTATTGAATGAAACAGGTATTTCTCAGACCATATTCTAGCCCTCAAATCTAGTGTCATCTGAGGAATTTGATGCACTTTGAACACTTCAAAATTTCACTGAGTTTGATCCTCTGATATACAAAAACTTTCAAGAATTACTTCCAATCTCAGATCTTGACCGTCCCTTCTAATCTCTACAAAGCTCCTGAGTGCATTCAACTCTGATTAATGTTGGCAAATCATAGCTTGAGCTATCTCATATTTTCACCCCAGTTAAACAACAGTGTATGAAGAAAAGGAAACACAACACCACCAGTGTCCTCACAAACCAGCAACGAAATGCTTCATCTCTACTGAGAAGAGACACTTCTAGGGAACATTTTCAGCTATTATTTAGACAAGTTTCAAATAAAACAGGCAACAAAGATGTAATAGTGTAAAGATTGTCTGTGTTCATCAAAAATCAGGTTTCCAGTTAGGCTATCAATTCATTTCTCCTGCACTTTTGAACAGCTATTGCATTGCAATAATTTTCAAATGCTGTTAAACTGGGCTGAGTTTCAAGCAGTTTTAGAAACACAAAACTGAGTTATTAGTTCCTCTTTCTGATCCCCCCAAACACCCGGTCCTAACCTCACAATCTGTCATAGTGGATGAATCCAGAACATATGGATAAAATATTTAATCTGTTTGAAAATATATTAATATGAAATTAACATTTCCGTAGTGACAGATGGGCTACCCAACCTTCCTTCCATGAAGAAAACATGAGCACAATTCTGCATAGCTAGAGGCTGGCCGCACGCTAAATGAACCTAGTAGGTGCCTTTGCAGCAGTGACATACTGGAAAGAAATATTCAGTATTTTTAGGACATGAGTTCCTGGCTCTATTAATCTGTAATGGTGGTGATCAGCTATTTTGGGTGCTTTGGTGCTGAGCCTTCATTCAAAGTATATAAATAAGGATGACAGCTGGCACTGATTGGGAAAAAAAGAGGAGCACAATCAGTGTTGCTCTAGCAACATCACTGGATTATGAATAGTGCAGCACCAAGTGGAGTAATTCCCTCACTCTTCACATGCCCACGTTCCTGGAGATGAGTGTTTTGAACACATCGTAGGGAAGACAGATGGCAGAGGATCTGGTTGATGGTGTGATTTAACTTTTATAAAAGTTTCGGGCTTTTTTTTGCAAGTTTATCTTTGGCAAGCAATTAAATCAGACTGCGCATCATACAGCGCTTGCTAAAATGTGTTTGATCCCTGGAGTATAAAGCCAGCAGATTTGTGTTGCTATAATAGGGCTTTTTACAAAGGACCATACACACCACTTTGCTGGTCAGTTACAGAATGTCATAGGGGCTTTGTAGACCCTACAGGACATTTTCTACACTCACATTTACAGAAGTTCCTCACACATTCTAATGGATTGGTTTTTTTATGCTCAATATAGCATTCACTGCAGTGACTCATAAATACTTTAATGCATTTAATGTAGTTAGTTCTATCTGTTGTCTCTGTAGTAAATCTGAAGGAGTCTGCAGGGGGAGGAAGGGATGTAAAGAAGATATTTTATAATTTACATTATTTCAAAATGCATATAATATTTTCTATTTAAAATAAAAATCTAATTTATTTTTAATGTGGGTTGGTTTGGGGGTTTTTTCAGTCTACTAATCACAGAAATGAGCGGGCAGGAGTAACAGCTCCCTTCTTGACAGGCTGCACATTCAAGACAGAGTAGGAAATTTGAGTCTGACTCTCTTCTCTCTCTCTTATTTGCAGTGGCTGTTTTAGTTTCTTTGTCCTCTCAGAAGGCATTATTCTTTAATTTCATATTTGGTTTTCTATAGCCTTTTCATTTTAATTCACTTGTGAATAATACCAGTCAGAAATCTGTTTATGCAGACACCTTCGTACTTTCAACAAGACAAACAAACAGTTTTTGTTACCTGTTTGGGTAGTATCTAGGTATTTAACTGTAGGTGCCTTGTGTATGGATACCAAGATGTGTGAGCATGTATAGCACTGTGCATGTTACAATTCTTCAAACTTTAATTATAAATGTGTTTTTTTCTCACAAATACATGTTCACAACTTAGTTTTTAAATGTGAAATTTGAAAAAAATGTCATCTTCTCCTTTTTCTGTAGCAGATACATATGGTCAAAATGGGACAATTTCAGAGGATCCAAGATACTTTTTCATATATTAGTCAGCAAAGTTCCCAGTCTAATTCCTATTCAAAATTTTGACTATTGTACAGTTGTTACTTAGATGTGAGTCTGTAGACTAGGATTACATACACTTAGTACTTTTTAGGCATTCACTGAAATTGTGAATTCAGACATTAACTTCTCACAAGCAACCTTTGATTTAAATTCTCAACTACGCATTTTTGTCTTAGTGGGGTGCAGGTTCCTAAAATTCATTTTTACTCAAATTCAGACAGTTGACATTATCACAAAAACTCTGGCTAGACATTTAAGTAGACTGGTCACTTTCATTTTCCCTTTAAAAACATGCTTAGGTCCTGATAGCTGTAGTCCTGCAACATACCCAGAGACTCTATCATGTTGCTAAGCAAGGTGGTTCGGATCCTGACTTCCAGACAAGGCTGTGAAGGATTCTTGTACAAGTTTTCCTGTGTCTACACTCTAGTCCTGTAGATATGCTCACAGAGTGCTTAATGTAGAATGACAGTGTTTCAGCCAATGATTCTCTAATGCAAAATTCTTCTATAGTAGTGAGAACAAGGGCTGGATTCCCCCCACTCAGGCAGGGTTCTCTTGCTGCTTGAAGCAACGTTCATGCTGCTTCTTGCTAACACTCCTTCTGACTGTGAAACTTATATCCTTTACACAATGGCTGACCAAAACAGAAGAGACAAGCAGGTCAGCATAATCTGAACTTAATTTAATTTGATTTGATTTTTAGCATATTCAGCTGCACAATTTAAAGATGCCATTTGAAACCCCTCAGACTGAAGAGCAATTAGAACTCAGTTCTGCCACATTCTTGGGCCAGCAACCTAGACACTATATTGGTATGCAAGAGGAAGGCAGAACTTCCTTCTTGGCTTCATTTGAAGACAGAAACAGAAATCTAGTTGTCTGCAAAGAAAAGAGAAAAATTAGCACCAGAGCCCATGAAGCCTACCTATAAATACATGTTATGCAAATATCTACCACAGAGAGATGCCAAAGGCTGATAAATGATTCTTATAACCCAATCATGTCATTAATTCTCAACCTGCTCAGAGCACTGTTGTTACAAATTCCAGGCACTGAACACTCCCAACGCACCCTGTAATGAATCTGCCCACCTTATTTAAGCTTTTGAATTTAACTTCTCCATACTTGAACTTATAATCTTTGGGTACCATGGTAGAGCCAAAATGCTATTGCAGTTGCATGCCGTGACATTGAGAGTACTGAAATAATCCTCTGCTGACAGTTGATAGCAGAACATATTTCAGCACAGCATGATTATTTTTTATTTCAGTGGAATTTATACCACAAAAACTTGCTTACATCTTTTGTTTTTTGATTGTTTGCTTGTTTGCTTTAGGTTTTTTGGTTTTGTTTCATCATTACTTTTATCTTTGTAATTAACTATTACAATTGGGAAAATTATGATTAGCTTCAGGAAGTAATTCTGAAATCATCTCTGGTTCACTGTGGAAAAAGCAATGTGTATTTCCTCTTTCTTGTTCTCTTTAACTCCCACTGGGCTTTACAGTGATAATAGCTTTTCCTGGTAATGCCTAAAAATTACAAAGACAGCAGCCCATACATTAGACATTTTTAAAAGGCCAAAGCCTTTTCCTAAGTAAATGAAAAAGAAGGGCCGGGGCGGGGGGAGAGAGAGAGAGGGAGAAGCAAAGTGACAAACAATTAGGCACACTATGGTTTAACAGGAAGGGTTACAAGATGCGATTCAGCAGAAGGATCTTAATTCCTTATGAAAACACGAGGTTGTTTTAAACAAACTCTTCACTAGGTAACCACCTGCCTTCACTAAGCATGGTACAGGGGCTGGGAAAAGGTGGTGGAAAGAACCTCCATTCTCTATTTCCAAAGGAATTCAGAACTTGAGTGGGTTTTTTTCAAGCTCTTCCATACTATGGCATCAGTTATTATTAAGGGATTATTATTAGGACCACCTTTTTGCTACTTCTAATCTTACAATCCTTTTGTTAAAATTAAGAGAATTAGTTGTAAGAATGGAAGCTTAAAACAAGTTAGGTGCATTAAAAAAAGCATAAAAAAGCATAAAAAAAAAGACCCACAACAGCCTTTAAATTATAGCCGCCTCTCAGTCTAATATGTTTAACCTTGCCAATTCCAGAAGGACGTGCTAGGTCTTATTGGGAAGCTGGTAAATTCTTTTTCTCAAGATATTAAATTTCTATATCAAAGCCTTCAAGCCCTGAAATTTTAAGCTTTAAATTGTTCCTTGTTATGTAAAGAGAAAGTTGTAGCTGTTTCAAGAACGACTCTTACCTACCTGAGATTTAATGAAAGCAGAAATGACTCACTTGCAGAGAGGAGGAAACATTTCAGTGTCAAGTTGTTATCATCTTTTCAACATCGTTTATTTTGATCTGAGATTTTGAACAGCAAGTCATTGCAGAAATGAATAAATGGGTGGGAGGCCAGGTGAGCTGTTCAAAAGTGCATGAGAAAGTTACTTGAGAACCTTACATTTATTGCATCAGGGCAAATGCAGACTGCCTAATAAATCAGTGGTCAATTTGTAGAAGGATTCTTTTTAAAAGACTCAATTTATAATTTTTGTTCTCTGATACAAATGAGACACATTTTGTTCTCATCCTAAAAATATTTTTTGTTTGTGAAAAATCAGTGCATATATTTCTCTGAGATTAAAATTGAAAAAGAGAAGAATCTTCCAGATTAGTCATACCTTTCTGAAGAGCACCATTTTCTCAGCAGCAGGTCACAGAAGCGTAGAATTTGGCTGGGCTTTCATTTGTGTATTTCTCCCAGGTAAGCTGGATTCATCTTGCTATACCTACTAGTGTTTCATGAAAATCTTACATATATGCACAGAGATTCCTTTAAATAGTTACATTAAACATCAGTATACACAAATTACAGAGAACTGACTGACATTCCTTGATTATTACAGAAAGTAAGTTAGGAATGGAAGATTTATCTTTTGTATGTGTCAAATATTTTCATGGAAGAATGTGTTTGTAAAGAAGGCCAAACTACATCAGCACTTGTGCCAGTACAGTCTAAACTCTTTTCATAAGATAGGACATTCAGCTTTTAAAGACACATACTATGCAGCTCCCCATAATGTTCTTAAACTGTGAAGGTTTGTAACAAGATGATTATACTGCAGAAAAGAATTGTTCTTTTATGTGTACTTAAGGGTACCCTTTCATGAGAGAAAACTAGTGGAGTTCATGTCCTCACTTTAAACAGTTGTTTCTGTGATGATACCGAGAAGAGCTCAGCTGTTTCTGAGAGTTCAAATCACCAGTGTAATTTGCCAGATCTGCAAAATATCTTGTGGTAAAAATTCTTAATGCTGATCTCTGAACAAAATCTAGGTCAATTTCAAATAAGCAAATCTTAAGAGAAATGAACCCAATTAATGTTGTTAACAATTAGTGTACTCTATAATGACAGGTATATATGAGAAGCTCTTGAAGAGTGATTTTATCTTGAAAGATAAGAATTTCTTCTTAGCAAGTGAGATACCAACCAAGACTCACGGGGATACTTCTGAAAGGTACAAGCAGTTTCTATACAATGGAAACGGATTAATCAAAACCAGCATTGTACTCTGTTGGATGTTCATTTTCACACAAAACAACCTTACATATCCCATTTTCCAGAAAAGAAAATGAAATGTGTTCTAGAAACTTCAAGACATAGTAGTATATTAAATTCAGTTTTATAAGACCCTGTCTATCTATGACTCAAACTATTTATTTAATCAACTTTGCCTAATCCGTCTATTTAAATATCTGATTTGGGCACATCTGATATTCTTATGATTATGATCCTTTTAGGAGGTTAGATAATATAAAACTTGGCAAGTAATTTTTGACATGGGGCAACACAGCAGAAGTACGGAGTCCAGTGTAGTTGATGGCCCACCAGAGCATGACATCAGTGCAACAAAGTCCTATTTTTACTGTGAATATTTGCTGCTTTTTACTGTTTCAGTAGAATCACTGAATTTTATCTGGGTTGTTCCTGCTTGATCATCTTTGCTCTGTTTCTTTTTCCTGTCATCAAAAGCACATGCATGCACATATGCATACACAAAAAAAAACATTACAAAAGGGATTGTCATCACAGTTAGGATTTCTTTCCCAATTCAGTGAGGCTAGGTCTCTTAAGTTAGATGGGTTTCATTCATTAGTGTTCTTGCTGGTCTCATTCATGCATGTATTTTTAATGTAAGGTCTAAAATTGATATGTACATCAGGAAAGGATAATGATTCCATTTTTTGATACTAATAAAGCAGATGTCTATTGATGCAGTAAATGTGCAGTATTAAAGGTATTTTGTGATAGAAATGTATCTGAGGTTTTTGACCTACTGTACTCAAGGTCTATTGTTAGACAAAATTTCTTTCTCTTTACTATAAAAGGAAACTGAAAAATAAGCCTGTCATTTTGGTCTTCATTATTTCCAACTGTTTAAGCAAGTCCAGTCACATAACAGGAATGTAAATCTTGGGAAAAGAATGAAGTGGTAGTAATTAATGAGCTTGAAGTTTCTTTCACTCAGAAAAAAATGCAACTGCCAGTAGGGAGTATATTCCCTTATACTACTTGCCTGAATAGTGGTATTTTAAACATTTTACATCTATTTGACCTTTTGGTTTTCAGTTTTAACCAAAAAAGTAAAAAGAAAGTAGCTTTTTTTGTTTGGCTTTCTTTTTTTTTTTTTTTTGTTTTGCATCAGGAATGCACAGGAGACTCTCTTGGCAGAGAAGCTGGCAGCCATGGATGACATACAAACCAAATTAAGGCCAATATTGAATCAATCCATTTGTTAAACCAACAGGTAAAAATAGTGAGAAGGAGAGCAGAGAGCAGAGACTGCTAAATATTCATAATCTATTTACATTACTATATTAGAAAGCTATTAAATATTTGTGAATATATATGAGTAAAAAAATGCAGTGTGTTGAGTCAAAAGGCAGAGTCTGATGTTGATGTAATTTTTCTATTCCCTGGAAATGGTTCACAAAAGAATCAAAAGAAATAACATAGAATTTACGACTTAACTACAAAGCACTCTTTGTATTTTGCTATAGCAATGAATTTCAAGTACTGCAGCAAGCCTCACAGTGAAAGTTATCATTTCTTCTTACAAACTTTTAAATACCATATTCCCAGCTGTTGGGATCAAAAGAATATCTTGCATTTCTAATCTTAATATTTTATATTTAAAAACACATCAATTCCCCTAAGACTACTTAAATGAATAACAAAGAGTACCCTCTATCATCTTTTACCATTGCAGTCCATGTCAGCTTTAAACACTCACTAGCGTAACAGAGCTTTTAGAACAAAATTTGGAAATACACAGGGAAAAAAATAAAATATAATCCTAGACAAAGCACATTTTTTGTTGTATGGAACCACTATCTTTCTTTGTCTAAAAAAAGATGATAGAAGGAACCACTGATAGTGACTGATCATGAAAAGAAACCCCAGGAGCATAGACACACTATAAAAAGATCTAGGAGGAAGTCATTATGCTGTTGAGGGAATAAGAAATTTAAGTCAGAGAGTTGTGAAATGTTCTCATTATAGGTCATCTCAGTAATTATCTGACATCTACAGATGGAGTCACTTCTTAATCAAAAGAATGAATCATTACTGATATTGATTCAGACCAAGATGTTTGAAATAATGAGTCCAGTAACTCAAGTACAAATTTAGAGGTAATTTCAGCAACTTCTCTGTTAAAGTTTCAGACTAAATAATAATGAAATATCTTATTACATTGCATGATAATGATAAGAAAATGGTCAGAAGAGTGTGAACTAAATTGCCCCATCATAATCTGCATGTTAAGATTTAAACAACAGAAAGAAAAAAGAGGTCAGTAATGTTTACTATACCATGGATGCTATAGCTTAATTAGTATCTACCAGAACAGAAGATTGCTTTCTCTCGAGTACAGTATCTGTGGCTAGCACTGCCATTAGATTTAAGAATCTGTAAGTATTTGCTTTAGAAATCTTTTTTTTTTCAACAGTTCGTAATTTGACTGTGAAAATCACCTTGGATAGAAAGCAATGTCTCAAAGTAGGAACAACTATAAAAAGAATTTAAGTTGTACAAGTGCACTTAGACAAGTATCTAGAATAAAAGTAAAAAAAAAGCAAACAGGGAACTGCAGTTGATGACAGGTATACATTTTTAGACAAACACTTTGTTTCAAAAATTTGGTTCCTTGAGAGATGTTTATTTATTACAATCAGAGCAGTAATGCCAAAGCCATTGCTGAATGGACAAGAAGGGAGAAACAGCTTCTTGTCCCGAGAGACAGTCACTGTATGGTAGGGTTTCATTCTGTTTAGAGGTTTTTGTCAGTTGCCCATCATGCCATTGTTCTGTGAATACACAGAAAAATCTTTTCTGTCTATCTGACGACAGGTTTCACGAACCAAGAATTGACATTGTCTGAAATTCATCCTGATCTGTGGGACCAGCCCAAAGCCTGGAACATAGGTAGATAACAGGTCATCAAATCTAGTCCCTCACTAGCAGTGGGTGTCTGTCATTGTCAGTCATCATAACCAACACTTTTCTTTCCCATGGGAATTCTAGTTATGAGTCCTCAAATGACTATGAAGTCCAATATATGCAAGAAATGCTTCCTCGCACACACGGAAATCCCCTCATGAGTAGTTTCAAGTGTAATTAGGACATCATAAGTCCTTTTCTAATCTTTTTTGTTCTACTATCAAGTGCCAATGGATGTACCACTTTCTTTTTTAAACTACGCTTCAATACTTAAGCTGACCACAGGAAGATTTCATTTCGGGACTGAATTATTTCTGACATAGGACATTTTGACTAAAAGGCCAACCTACCTTGGCCATTACTAAAATTTGTTCCCGTTGCTTGGATCCATGGTATTATTACCCCATTGCAACTGCATCAAGCTTGTCTATTGCAACTGCATCAAGCTCACTATTTTAAAAGCTGCAGCGCCACTCAGTCCTGCTGGTCCTAATGCTAGATACTTAGTTTTCTAGAAATTAGAAAAGTACTTATTTGTACTACATGTATAATATTGCCTAGGTTGTGCCATTTTTGTTATTACGCCTCCATTGTCCGTTAGCATAAATTGATCTTTTCACCACAGTATTTATTTCACCATAAAAAGAACAGTCACGTTTTCTTTCATACACAATTTTGCTTGGCTAAGTCAGCTAAGCACTTTTAGTCCCCTCACAGAAAGACACATCCATTTCTCCAAATTAGGCCCTATTTGTTCTGGTGTACAAAGACAATACACTTTTAAGTACAGTTTATAAGTTAACCTCAACTTTCCAGAGAAAGCTATGTGAAGCCTATGGTGAAAGCTGTATTATGATCAACAATCATAAATAACAAGATAAAGAATATAAGTGGGACTGTAAGCATGCATCTGTATGTCTGTACATGAGAAGGATGAAATAAATATATGAATGTCATATCTGTCATCTGCATTTTTAATATCTTGTTTAGTCTCTCTGAGGAAACAAAACCAGGATATCGGTTGTAAGTTACGTGAGATATCCATACACTAAATATTTTTAAAACACATCATCTATGTAATATGACAAGAAGCTCGAAAATATAGTGGCCTACAAGAAGTCCTGTTAAGTTTGAAAGCATACATGAATTCAAAGCAGAACAGGATCCTAACGTTTAGAGGGAAAAGACATTGCTTTGTTTTTGCAGTGTACGTATCAGGAAAGGAAATATGGTAACAGAAAGGAAAAGAGAGGAGGTGTCAAGGTCACCAAAGCCCCATGTGGAAGCACAGAGCTGTGCTGCTGCAGTCACATTCCTGCTGGGTGAACTTGGAGGACCAGACTTCTAAGAGCAAGGAACGCGATGCCACCTTGAGCAAAGCAGAGGGAGAGGTCGTTGCGTCAGCAAGGGCGAAGGCAAAGAAAACCTGCTTGGGCAGGCAAAGCTGTTAGCCTCGCTCCACCCTGCCATGTAAGCATCAACAGTGAAGCCTGGGACATGGCATTCAGGCTGTGATGTCTTCTACTACAGAGCAAATACTGAGAGAGGCTCATTCAGAAAGGCTGCAGAGGGCAGGATGCAGCTGCATTGCCTTCCAGCCTGCCAGAACGGAGAAGTGCCACAAAGAAATCTTAAAAAACTCTCCAGGCAAATAGATTGCAATCAGGTATGTTTGTACTTTCATGTTCTCCTTATAATTCTGTTTTCTCTTTCAGGATGATATTAATTTTAAAGTTCATATGATCTACATGGATCTAGCATGTGCACAGTGCATAGGAAAAACAGGTACCTGAAGAAGGGAAACACATACTCACAGAAGTGAGTACGTGGTGTGTAACTTCTTTCTAGCTGATTTAGGAAAATCTTTCCTCAATCACCATTCACAGCCTTGAACTTTGCCCCTTTTAACACTTCCCTTTCACCATTTTATTCAGTGGTTTATTAGCGTACACATTCCTTTTCTGTCTGCAGGAATTTGAGTTGACATTTGTGTCAGGTGTAGGTGTCAGGGTGTTTACAGCAGCAGGGAGAAAGCGGTTGCCTCTGTGACAAGATCCCAGGGTTTTGCCCACAAAGATATTTGGTAAGTGATTTCCTTGTCTTTATAGAATCATAGAATCATTTACGTTGGTAAAGATCTCTAAGATCAAGTTGAACCGATAACCCTGCACTGCCAACTCCACCACTAAGCCATGTCCCTCAGCACCACATCTACTCATCTTTTAAATACCTCCAGGGATGGGGACTCAACCTCTTCCTTGGGCAGTCTGTTCCAATGCTTGATAACCTTTTCAGGAAGAAATTTTTCCTAATGTCCAATCTAAACCTCCCCTGGCACAACTTGAGGCTGTTTCCTCTTGTTGCTTGGGAAGAGACCGATCCCCACCTCACTACAACCTCCTTTCAGGTAGTTGTAGAGAGCAATAAGGTCTCCCCTCAGTCACCTTTTCTCCAGGCTGAACAACCCTAGTTCCTTCAGCTGCTCCTCATAAGACTCATGCTCTAGATCCCTCACCAGCTTCAGTGCCCTACTTTGGACACTCTCCAGCACCTCAGTGTCTCTTTTGTAATGACGGACCCAAAACTGAACACAGTACTCGAGCTGTGGCCTCACCAGTGCTGAGTACAAGGGGATGATCACTTCCCTAGTACTGCTGGCCACATTATTTCTGATACAAGCCAGGAAGCTATTGGCCTTCTTGGTCACCTGGGCACACTGCTGGCTCATATTCAGCACTTTGTTGACCAATACCCCCATGTCCTTTTTGTGATCCAAGTGCAGGACCCAGCACGTAACTTTGTTAAATCTCACATGATTGTCCTCGGTGCATTGATCCAGCCTGTCCAAATCCACCTGTAGACACTTCCTACCCACAAGCAGATCAATATTCCTGCCCAACTTGGTGTCATGTGCAAACTTACTGAGGGTGCACTCGATCCCCTCATCCAGATCATTGATAAAGCTATTAAAGATATTAAACAGAACTATCTTGACCCATGAGCTTGCTTATTCCTGTTTTTTTTCCTATTTTCTCCTACCTGTGCCACTGTGCAGGGGAGCAAGCAAGCAGGTGGGTGGAAGTCTGTCTATTAGCCAGAGTGGTTAAGAGTCCCAGTCAGGACTCTTTCACGGCCTCTTATTACAGTATTACTCTTTGTATAGCGTAACAAAATATTTGTAGGGACAAAGGCAGAAGAGTGGTGATGTAGCCCAATATTTAGGGTACTTATTGAACCAAAGAAGAGGCAGAGAACTACCTTTCTTTATCCCTTTTCTCCTCATGACTGCAGAACTGACCTGGGATTTGATTCCTCAAAAAGACAAGATAAATAACTGAAAGTGTCCTGTATTTCAGCTGTGTTTTTTCACCACCAAAATATCAGGCAAAATGGGCAATTTCTGCAGCTCTACCTCCTTGACGCCCAAGGACTAATATAACCTCTGTTTCAGAACCTATCTCCCAGAGATCATTCAGAGCATCACAGCAAGTATGAGATAAAATCCTTCAGAGGGAAAGTGTTAAAACCTCAGCCTGCCCCTTAACTTTCTTGATGATCAGTGCTCATATTGCACCATGTATATACCGTTAAAGCAATATAGCATGAGAGAGTTATGATACCCTTCTGGGACGAACTCCAGGTCACATCACTCATCATTGTTCCAATGAAGGTAACAATCCAAGCTCAAGCCCAAAAGCCCCTGTACTATGTCTCACTATCAGAACTCCCTAGTGTACACATATGTGTACATAAGCATATATATATTTCACATATGATCCCACCACCTGTTAAGCAAAGCATTTTAAAATCAAAGACAATGGAGAGAATTAATGTTTTAATAGATGATGCTTTAATAATTAAATTGCAGTTCCAAATAATTTTAGCTTCACATAGAGTTGGGTATTTATTGTCAACTTCCACATCACTAGAAATGCAAAAGTCAAGCTAGTTTGAAGATTATTTGACAATTAAGAGCTGTGTCTTTAAAATTATTTTTTTGTCTGCAAACATTCCTAAGATCCTGTTGATAACATCAGTCTTTTTACACACAAAGCCAGAGTGAAATAGGTCTGTTTCAAGTTTACTTTCGAACATTCTGGCTTTATGCTTTCTGATAAAAGACTACGATTACAATACCAGACTGAAGAGTAAGTGTCTTGTTTTGTCTTCTGACCCTTTCAGGCAAACTCCCACTGGCCTCTGTACAGAGAGCGATCTTGATTGTTGCAGGTATTTTTGTGAGTGATATGTTTGTGACTGTGCATCTGGTGCTCTGTCTTCCCACTGTAAGAATGACCTCTTTTATGATGAGTAATCTTATATATGTGAGGTTTTACAGCAGGTGATTTAGACTAAAAAGATGCACAAGCAGGGATGCTTCCAGAATCTGTCTAGAACTGTTTTTTTTTCCCAAACACAGCTATTTAATTTCTCAAGGTTTGAGCTCTATAGAAAAGGAAGGAAGTAACATCTATGCCTAAGAAGTTTTCTTGAGAAAAGTAGGCGGCATTATGCATACATTTATATATAGAAGTCACCCTCAATACAAAAAGGTTATTATGACCTTATTTGTTTGTGTGATTAAAAAAACAGCAAAACAAGAATAAGAAAGATCATGCCCAAAGTACTGACCAATATGATTATAAAATGTGTGGAAGGTGTAAAATGTACAAAGTGCATGCTTAAGGGAGCAGGCCTCTCAGCTTTTTCAGCGTGATATCTCCAGAAGCGATGAGACTGTTTTTGCAAGAAAGTGTTAAGCTGTATCAAGTAAATAACTGTTTTGATTTTAGCAATGAAGAACAAACCTGTGACTTTGTGCAATCATTTTAGTGTGACTGGTGAGAAGCAAACCTAGGGAAAATAGTAAGTATCAATCTTATCTGACAGTCAACACAATATAGCTTTCTGATTACATTTGTCTAGATATAGTTTAGCTATTCATACTAAGATCCGTACTGGAGGGTAATCACGTGCATCCACAGCTCATGTATCAGAAATGTAGGTGTCTACAGAGTGTGAAGGGACATTCTGATAATGGTGAGACAGTGCTGCCGAAGTGGTGAACTAAATTACTTCGTGGGAATTGGCTGACGTAGCTGCCAAGCCTCTCTCCATCATATAGGAAAACTCATGGCAGTCAGGCAAAGACCCCAGTGACTGGAGAGAAGGGAAATATCACACACATTTTTAAAAAGGGTAAAAAGGAGGACCCTGGCTGACCAGTCAGCCTCACCTCTATGCCTGGTAACACCATGGAACTGATCCTCCTGGAAGCTATATCAAGGCATATGAATGACAAGGAGGTGATTCAAGACAGCCAATGTGGCTTCACCAAGGGAAAATTGTGCCTGACTAATCTGGTGGCCTTGTATGATAGAATGACTCCATCAGTGGACAAGGTAAGAGCTACGGATGTCATCTATCTGGACTTTTATAAGGCTTTTACACAACCTCCCACAACATTCTTGGTGATAAATTGGAGAGGTATAGGTTTTATGGATGGACTGTTAGATGGATATTAACTGGATGGCCTCATCCAAAGAGCCACCAGTCAGTGGCTTAATATTCAAGTGGAAAACAATAATAAGTGGTGTCCCTTAAGGGGCTGTACTGGGACAAATACTATTTAATATCTTCATCAGTGACATAGACAGCTGGACTGAGTACACCCTCAGCATGTTTGCAGATGACACCAAGCTGAATGATGCAGTTGACACACTTGAGGAAAGGGATGCCATCCAGAGGGACCTGGACAAGCTAGAGAAGTAGTCCCATGTGAAACTCATGAAGTTCAATGAGGCCAAATGCAAGGTCCTGCACCTGGGTTGGGTCAATTCCCAATACTAATACAGGCTGTGGGTTGAAATACCTGGCGTATTGTGTCCAGTTCTGGGGCCCCCAGCACAAAAAGACAGGGATGTGTTGGAGTGGGTCCAGACGAGGGTGAAAAAAATGATCAGAGGGCTGGAACACCTCTACTATGAAGAAAAGCTGACAGAGTTGGGGTCGTTCAGCCTGGACAACCCTGCTGAAGTTTGTCCAGCAGGGACAACTTTCCTGAAGCCCTGAGAAGGCTCTGAGGAAACCTTATTGTGGCCTTCCAATATATAAAGGGAGCTTATAAGAAAGATGGAGAGAGGCTTTATACCAGGGCCTGTAGTGAGAGGACAGGGAGCAATGGTTTTACACTTGAAGGGAGCAGGTTTAGTATGGACATAAGGAAAAAAATTTTTACGATGAGGGTGGTGAGACACTGGAATATGTTGCCCAGAGAAGTTGCGGATGCCCCACCAAAGTCATGTTGGACGTGGCTCTGAGCAACCTGATCTAGTGGAAAATGTCCCTGACTACAGCAGGGGGATTAGACTACATGATATTTAAAGTTCCCTTACAACCCAAACCATTCTATGACTGTCTGATTCTATAAACACATGCCTCTCATGGTATTCAATTATCAGAACCCCTTCAAAAATTCTCCTGAAAGTCTGTAACAGAGCTTTTTATTAGGTTTTATCCAGCCATCCAGCTCAATCTTCGGGAATGGAATTTGTGGATACCAGGGAGACGTTATTTCTGTCCAAAAGACATTGCAGCAGTGGTGAGCCTTACCAGCTCTAAGGTTTATTCATGTTTTGAGAAGTGATTGCCACATTTCCATTTAGAGACCTAGTGTTCAGGAAGAGTTATGGTGTCTAAAAAACTAGTATGTGATGATGTTCCCTCAGCCAGAATTTGAGCTGCCGAGGAGGGGTTCAGAGGGCAGGAGTCCTTGCATTTTGACACTGGCCTTTCAGAAACTGTGCAGTAACAGCAAGACGTGTCAGATGTAGCAGAAGTAGTAATTTCAGCATGAAGGGTAATTTCTTGCATTTTTGAGGCAGACTAAACTAGTAACCCATTATGACAGAATAATAAAAAGGCCAATCATTTCAGCCTACCGAGGTCTTGGAATTACTCAGGGTGAAGTCCAGCATCACTGCCAGGTTGGTATTCATGTCTGTCCCTTACATTTAATCCGCTTAAGCATTGTGGTTTTTTTTAAGTTACGTTCAATTTCTTTTTGCCACTTGCAACAGTAGGGGTATATGCAATAATTTTAGAAATATTTTTAAAGCAGAAATATTAGTGTTTAAAATAAAATAAAAAAGCTATTAGCTAATACACAATAAATCCACAAACTATTATGTTGTCTCTTCTTCATGGCCGTTTAATTTTGTGCGCACATAACCAATGTTTTACTAACAGTACCAAGGGTTTCATATGTAAGACATTATTCACAGTATGTTTCCTGTTATTTTGCATAGCATTATTCTTTGTGAAAATAATGTTTTGGCCTCAGGAGAAATATTGCAATTGAATGCACAGCAATATGTTTTTGGTATGGGGCCATGGTACTATGACTTAACTTTTTTCTTTTTTTTTTTTCCTTCAAATTACCTCAGCAATCAAGACAACAGAGCCAGGATACAAAATGTAAAGAGATAGTAAAAGAAGGATATAATTTCACTGTTTAATTTGCAAATAAAATGTGCTAAGGGAAATGAGAGAGGAAACTACCCCTTTCTGACCAGCACGGTTATATGCCCATTCTATAAATGCTTCTGGAAATGGGATTACATAGTTCTAATATGCATATTTATTTTTGGAAATAGGTGGGCTGAGCCAAAATTATTGCTATTAAGTTGACTGAAATGTTGAGGATTAGCACAAGGAATAAAAATTAAACTAATTTAAACTATATGCTGTATTTTTTGCCAACAGACTATGTCATGTCATTGCAAAGGCATGATTCATCGTGTTCTATTCCAGTTTCCTCGTGTAGCAAAATGGATCATAATTAGCACTAATGACAACGTTAAATCCAGTAATTTGAGTGACTGCTAATAAAAAGTATCCAACCCACAGAAATCTATACTGTTACCTTTTAAAGATTATATATATTAGACTCATTTATAATATGAGCAAACAAGCAAAGTTTCACCTTAAATTGAGCTGAAAAAAGACGTGCCAGGGAAGTCTTAGAACAAGAAAATGTTTTTTAGAAATTATACCCTTCCACGGCAATATTCAGTGGTAAGAGCTCAAAGCATCTTCTGTGGAATACAAGATGTCCCAAAGAATTTTATATGAATTCCACGAATTCCCATCCTTGATGCTTCAGCACATCACCTTGTTACTACTTACTTTGTGGAAGCCACACTCTTTCAGACAAGCAGAAATCATCCCCAGTGAAGTTAATGGGAATTATTCACATATGCCAGTATTCAGCCTGAGTAGAATGCAAATACTTACTAAATATATATATGGTTTAAGCTGCCATTCTGCTAATGTTGATATATTCCTACATATACTAAATACAGTTTTCAACATTTTTTTTACAACTTAAATATCCCTAAGAAGGCTGAGTTTTCTGGTTTATATGTTTGGGTTTTTTGAAATTTTTTCACTACCAGGAAAGGAAGTCAAGTTCACACCTCTGGTCACCAAAAGCTTCTGCTTCCTTACACGATTGATGTAATAGATGGAGTGGAAATGAAGGTTTCTACTGCTCCTTTCATCCCACTAGTAAATGACCAACCATCTTCTGGAAAGCCACCTTGAGTTTGCAGAGTCATTTAATCACGAGATCTTCTTGCTCAGAATGTCAGATAGTAAAATTTGCATTGTTATAGCATCTGGGAGAAGGTCAGCTCTTCACTAGAAAATACACCAAGAACAATGGTAACTTTAATTATACCTCAGAAAACCACTTGTCAGGAAAAAAATGTTGGGTGCAATTAATTTGGAATCATAAGCTCTATGTCCTATTACCATCTTAGCAACCAAACAATACCATGCTTCGGGGGTTTCTTCAGTCAAATTCTTCATTCATTTTGTCCTTGATGTGGAAAAGATCACTCTGATATTTCCTGCCAAAATCTACATATTGGACTTTAGAGCATTTTCAAATTGGCTACAGAGCTTACAATATATTGTTGTGTGTCACTCCTGATTAAACATATCCATCTCAGAAGCAAGACCACTTAGTGCTGTAATTGTGAAGCAGCGTACTGGAGATTTCCAGAAAAGATTGGGAGCTGCAATAGTCAACAGTCACTTCCTTTTGGTAACTAAATGAGGAAATATCAAGCACTTGTGAGTAGTATAAATACATCTTTATATAAAAAAGTGGGTAAGATTCCTATGAAATCAATTCTGAAATAGCTATTTTTGAGAAGTTAAGTAAGAAATAGTACACAGTCATCTGCAAGTTATTGAAAAATGCTTTAAGTATATGGGATAAATAATACGTATTTTTAATGATTAGAACTGAAATTGCTTTGCAGTGGACTTGAATGTAAGCAGCAAAAGCCTTTTGTTCACGTTCTTTCAGGTAACTCTGCCTGCCTTTTCGCTTGGACCATCATTTAAGTAACAGAATGCTTCAGAAGCTGCTTGGCAGAGCCACTGAAAACTAATCGCTTCACCTTAACTTGGTTGTGCTTGACTGAGGAGTGATTCACACTTCCAAAATTTGAATTTTCATATACTAGAATTTGCAAACTGTTTTGAAATTGCTCCTCGAAAAGCAAAGTCGGTTAAGGCATACAAACTGCTCGAACCCTGCAGCTCTTTCAAAGTGAGTTGCGTTCTTTCTTATGTGGTTCCACAGGAATATGTGGTATCAACAATGTCTAATTCATGTTTATTTTCAGTATACACCTCTAGACAATGAATAACTTGCACAGGCAAAACCACAATTCCAAACTCAAAATCTGCATCAACAGTCTGAACTGCAGGTAGTTGGTTGTAATCAGAATATATGACTTTGAGCTCAATACAAAGAAAAACCAGGGCAAAGGACGTTAATTTGCTTAAGAGTTTGTCTTCTAATTACAACTTTGTCACACATATCCTGCATTTGTACAATAGCCAAAAAGGCCCCTCAAAAGTGAAAAGGAAACTTCTAATAAGGAGGAATGTGGAACAGCCAAGGATAAACAAACAAATCAGACTGGATAAAAAGTGTTGGAGAACTTTCTGCCCAGCTAGAGGAAATCACAGGCTATTGGAAAGCTAAAGCAAATGAGCTTCGATGTGAAATATACCACACATTTAACTTCAATGAAAAATAGGGAATGATTTGGCAAAGGCTGTAAAACCAGGAAGAAACTTTTGTTTTGCTTCGTTTTTTTCCTATTTTGCTAGTCTTTGGTTTCTAGTTAATCCATTTGGTATTAAGTTCCTAAATTATTGCCTTGTACTTTTTTAATACCAAAGAATAAAAGTATGTTAGAGAGTTTTTTACATCGCATATCATACGCCTTAAGTATTTGTTCAAGAAATATCTAAAAAAGCTTTGAAATGACTAAAATGAATCCCATATGGTTTGTTTAAATATACCAAGAGAGAACTTTTTCCTAATCTAAGAGAACATCTGTACTTTATAATGTTTTTTTGTGTGTGTGATATCAGGTTGTTTTTCATACAAAATTGTTAGTCCGGCATCATATTATATATTCTTTAACTGTAGTAGTGCATTTCAAATTATTTTGTTGAAATTAGCCTAAAATAGATGGCTTTCTTTTTGTTCTTTTTATGTTTGTGCTTAATTTTTTCCAATAATACTTGAAGATCAGCATGCATTAATAGCTGCGGGGCATAAAGAGACTAGAGGAAATTAGCTGTCACCCACAGCCAGTGATTCTGTGTTCTTATAAACATAAAGGACTAAATTGTCTTTTATGTTGACCATGCATGCAGATCATGTCATTTTCATTAAAAATTAGACATCATGCTTATATAGTACAATTGTTGATGGAGATGTTTGAATTAATACGGGTTTAAAGCGAAAACTAAACTCCTTTTGTTTCATTCCTAATCAAGTTTGAATTTTATTATTGAAATATGCAGTTGTATATGAATCTTAAATTGAATATTCACTTAATTATTTTTTCATATGTATACTATATTTCTGTAAATATTTTAGTGTTCTGTGTTCATAGTATGGAGTAAGTAATTTATAAACTGATAAGGCCTGATTTTAATAAATTTTCTATTAAATTTATTTAGTTTAGGTTTATTTGTTACAGTCAGAGTTTTGGCCTTAGATTGCTAATCAAATGTCAATTAAGTGCCTACTAGTACAAACATATTAATAAGTTACTGTAATGAGACATAATTGGCTTAAGCATTTAAGTAAGTGTCATATGATTATTTTGCTTTGTATCAAAATGTAGCACGATTATATCTTTGTCTACACATCACTAGCAGGATGGCACAATGTAATACAGAATGTCCTCCAGCTCTGCTGTCTTCTGCTGATATTGTCACTTTACCTTGTGTCATTCCTCCCCTAGTGTTTTCTCTGCCCAGCAGCTGATTACTTTGCTGGTAGTTGGTCCTTTAGAAACATCTTGTCCAAATTATCATCCTCGTTCTCTTGTGTCTGTCTAAAAAACATCTTTTACACCTCAAGGCATTAAAACATGTTCTCACTGATCAAACATTCTTACCATAGCACAAGGAACACTATATATATTAGCTGGATTAAAAAAAAAAAAAAACCCACACACAGTCCTCAGTACTGACCTTTTTGTTTCACTGTCCATCTTTCACAGTGTAATTTAACTACAGATCTTATTTAAATCTAGCCGAAGCTTTAGCTTTTATAACTATAGAACTGCTCCAACATTGCCCAGACTCATAAATGATTAAGCCATTCTGTTTCATACTCTGCAACAATATTCTTGATTACATCCTGCCTTGAGGTTTTGTCAGTCACCACTCGAGCAACATAGATATGCATTTAAGGAACTATTTTGGGAGGACAGAGTGCTTTGGAGCTTATATGGCAATGTATTTACTCACACCATCACATTTATCGTACACTTCCTTTCCAAACTACACCATGCATCTACCTGTTCTTAACACTAACAGAGGATAGGATGCTCTTTCATTAAAAATGATTGCAATTAGTGCAAAGTCCACCATAAAGATACATTTTTTTTTTGCATAAATGACCATTTTTAAATAAATGAGCATCTACTTAGCTAGTTAAACACAGTTAGGAATTTTTAAAATATTTTCTGAGGCAAAGGTTGCCTGTTCCTACTCTAGTCCTTTTAGCTTCTAGATTCCCAATAGGGTTTAATCAATGCCCATCATCCTCAGAAGTGGTACTTGAAGCGGCTGTTGACTTTTACTCAGTAGCATGGAGGTCGCCAGACAGCCTAAGGAACTCTCCACCTGACATATGTACTTGCTCTGACTGTTTTCTAGAGGCAGAAGTTGACTGGCTATCTTCATCAAAGCCAAATTGAAGAGTCTTATTTGGCTCTATCACTTGCCTTGGCAAAAGTTATTGTACAGGAATAAACAATTACATACATTTGCATTGTAATGAGGTACCTTAACCTAAAATATTTAACATAACAATAAACTAAAACCATTATTTTTCACTCTATAGAGCACTTTTCAAATAATTATTAGGTCCTTATGTAAATAAGGACTGACGTATTTCACAGTTCATACATGACAAAAAGGCGGCCCGATTACTAGCTTTTTAACCTACTGAGGGTAGCATCTTGTCTGAATAATCATTACTGGCTGGCTCTGCCACCTTTCCAGGCACTTAAGAACAGTCTTCTAAATCTTCAGAAATGTATGGTTCAGTTTCTTTTAGTACTGTTTATGCATATTCAGAAGTTGGAAGAAAATCAGATACTAATTTTTTTTTATTGTATAGAAAGCTGCCTAACTCTTGACCTACACTCCAGACTTCTTCCTGGGGGGAAGATGAGTGGGTAGGTACAAAATATTCCTTCAAGTGTGAATGCTGAAGTAGCAAATAGTAGTAGTATAACAGAGTTCTAACAAATACACAGTGGTTAAAGTACTGACAATGTTTTTGCCTTATTCAGACTGAATTCCTAGTATATCTTCAAGACTAATCTTTGAGACATACAAGTTCTGTCATTATAAAATGACCAGTGTTCATCAATCAATCAGTCAATCCGCAATGTGAGGCATTGATGCCGCTAAGGAAATGTTTCAGTATTTGCAAATGTTTCGTAATGAGTTTTTAATTTTAAGATCAGTTTGATATAGTAATAACTTTTAAGTGTGAAAATGGGAGGCGTAACATAATTCTAATTAAATTAGCACCTAATGAATACAATCAATTTATGTTTGGCAGTGCAGAGAAGACTGTTCGAAAATATTCTGTTAAGGTGACCTGCACATAAACAGACACCCACCAAGTTTTAATTAACAAGGTAATGTGAAGAAAAAAACCTTTAATATGTCAAATGATATCTCTTTTCTGAGGAATCTTTGAGAAGACATGAAAAACAGTGGCGAAAACAAATGTAATATATGAGAAAAACTACATATGATTAGAAATAACAGTTTTAGCAAGACATTCTTTTGCAATATTGGAAGGTGTTTTTTCTGGGAACTGAAGATATTGTAAGTCTGAGGTTGGCGTGAGGTACTCAGAACAGTGAACTGCAAATAGACCTGTACCGTGAAACTGCTATAGTTAAGATCTGGCATATCTCAAACCCAGATAGGAGTATTACCAGCAAAAGTACTAAAAGGCAAATTGTCTAAATATGAAAACCATTTAATCTCCCCTGGTACTAAACAGTATATTCATAATTTCTTTTCCTTTTTCCTTTCAGGGGAAAAAAAAGAAAAGAAAAAATAAAAAAAAAGAGAAAAAGAGAGAACAAAGAGCCAAATTTACATTCCTTTTGTACCTGAGAAAGATGGAATTAACAATCAGAAAAAATCAAAAATCTGCCTCTCAGTGTTTCCCTCTACAACTGAATCCTTTCTTTCATTGGGCTTGGCCAGTCATGAACCTGGAGGTAACTGTCAGGATGAGAGATAAATATCCACTAATATTTTATAACCAGAGAACTCAGTTGTTTTTCCACAGACCATTTTGTGTGACATTGGTTATCTGAGATCTTTGACTGCTTAATGGTTTACTTTCAACACCAAGGTTTTTTATTTGTAAAACATATTCTGGAAATGCTTGGGATCCTAGGTTAGAAAATAGTTCTAACTAACATTTTGCAGTGCTAGAAATTATAACAGACTTTGGAAAATTGTTTGGAATCATGGAGAAGTAAGGTAACTCTGAAAGTGACAATCATGAGATATTCTGTGAGGAACTCTGTTATTGCTATTATTTAGGGAGTTCTCCCCTATATTTGAAATTTGTTTTATATCCACCAAGAAGGACTTTTTTTCCTCCTGTTTTCCTCCTGTGAGAAATAAAGACTGAGCCATCATAAACATCTACTACTAGGGCTACTTGGTACTTCCATTTTCCATCTGTACAAGCCTGACAATCTTGAACTGCTTGGATATCTGTCTAACAGTTCTGATGTATCTGAAGAATACGTTATTTCACCTACGTTAAGAAATAATAGGAAAGTTTATATTTTGACATTTTTCTTGCTTTAGCACAAAGATTTTGCTTTTGGTAGGAAGGCACAATTATACCACAGATTTAAATATTATTGCACTGCCAAATTCCAAAAATTTCCAAACCTTTGAAAAATTAGTATGTGCTGTGTCAAGACTGTGAAATGATGTAACAGCTCCAAACTCTTTAGTTCTTAAATAAAACCCAGTAACACCAGTAAGAAAGGAAGGAAGTGTTTACCTCTTGGCAATACTGACTGCATGCTGCTTTGATGACTTTAGCATTGTCCCTGCCTCTCTCATGAGTTGCTATGCAATGTTAATGCAAGCTAAACCAAGTTCTCAAAAGGTAATCCAAAGTTATGTGTTCTTCATTTTGGGGATGAAAATCTTTAGTATGTGATCTACAAGACTAATTAACTGGTGGGCCTGTGTACCATGTGTATCACGAGCAATGTAATGGTGAAGGGCTTCAAAAATCATGTTCTGAGGCCTTCTAAAATTAGTGTGTATTTCTAACTTTAATATCTCTTCTCAAATTTTCAGAGATTTTGACATATCTATCTTCAATCAAAATAAATGAAGCCATCCTATACCAAAATTCCCTAATAGTAAAACAGCTTATCACTTCTGATCACAGGAAACACATTAACTAACATTTTTAATTATGTATATACAACATTAATGAGTGGCCACGGCAAAATTGCTACAGAACTTAGCCTTTGTGTACTCAGACCAGAATTTGGGCAGTGTACATTCAGTAAGGTCTATGGTCAAACAATAGCAATGAGAATACAAGTGATGAAGAGGTTCATTGCCAAGGATCATCTTGGACAACAGATAAAATGAGGCCACCGAGAGTGTGGAAGTATGCGATCCTATTGTTCAGGCTTGCTTGTTATCATACATATGTAGAAGTTACCTAACTTTTATATTTCCTAAATTTTGAGTACATTACTTTTCAACCTGAGCAAGATTCTTTTAACATAAACCTTGTATGTCATATAAATTTTGTTTGTAAGGTTTTCAGTTTCAAAGTTGTGTGATGGACATTTCATTGCATACTCCTGTAAGCAGCATTCATGCTTTTGTTAATGGTTATGACTTTACATTAAATGAATCATAGGATTATATAATGGTTTGGGTTGGAAGGGACCTTAAAGATCATCTTGTTCCAACTTCCCTGCCATGGGCAGGGACACCTCCCACTAGACCAGGCTGCTCAAAACCTTGTCCAGCCTAGTCTTGAACACTTCCAGGGATGGGGCATCCACAACTTCTCTGGGCAACCTGTTCCAGTGCCTCACCACACTCGCGGTAAAGAATTTCTTCCTAATACCTAACCTAAATCTCCCCTCTTTAAGTTTAAAATCATTACCCCTTGTCCTATTGCTACACTCCCTGATAAAGAGTCCCTCCCCGTCTTTCCTGTAGGCCCCCTTTAGGTACTGGAAGGCCACTATAAGGTCTCCCCGGAGCCTTCTCTTCTCCAGGCTGCACAGCCTCAACTCTCTCAGCCTGTCTTCATAGGGGAGGTGCTCCAGTCCTCTGATCATGTTCATGGCCCTCCTGTGGACCTTTTCCAACAGGTCCAAGTCCTTCTGGTGTTGGGGGCCCCAGAGCTGCATGCAGTACGCTGGGTGGGGTCTCACCAGAGTAGAGCAGAGGGGTAGAATCACCTTCCTTGACCCAATGGCCATGCTTCTGTTGATGCAGCCGGGGATGCAGTTGGCTTTCTGGGCTGTGAGTGCACACTGCTGTCTCATGTTGAGCTTCTCATCCACCAAATGAGCATTAAATGACACCCCTATACACAGTTTAGAAGTTTATCTCCCTCATTAGTTTAATGGGTACCTCAGTTGCTCTTCTTGCTTTTCTCCTGTTAGATCTTCAAGTCTTTCCAGTTGTAGATAAATGTACACTTATTGATGCATCTGTGCCAGCTGAGAAATGTAATAACCTTATGACTCCACTGTAGCTTACCACTCATTATTCTGACAGCTCCGCTGTTTACTAATACATTTAAAATCAAAATGTTCTAGATTAACTAAATAATTTAGATGATTTAACCAGCTGAATTTTGACTGAAATGAGTGGAGGAAATGTGTGAGTAACTTTGTTTTAGTTTTGTGTGGGGGAGCAGGAGGGATGTTAAGGGAGGCAGGCCTGATGGTGCAGCAGCAGCGGAAAGATTGTGTTGTGCCTACAGACTTCGGCTAAAAATCAACCTCCTTAAGCTGTTGCTGTGTAGGACACTAAAATAATTTATATGCAGTGAGAAAACTGGAATCTGAAGAGTGGCTGGGAATGACCCTCACGTTCACCTCTGTCTCCTACATCTGGCCAATGTCTTTCAAGGGCATAAGGCCCTTTAGATGGTTGGGTCTGCAGATCTGACGTGGGTAGATCCCCTCTTTGCAGACACAGCAGTAGGACACAAGTCTCTTCAGTGCTCTAGATCAAGGAATGCATTACAGTCTGCACCATACAATGCTCTGAGACTCATCAGCAGACGTTATCTTAATGAACAGAGTTATTGCAAATCTAGAGGTTACAAAGCTTAAGGATCTGCCTAAATTAGCTCACATCCCACTCAGCTATACTTCTGAAGAAACAAGATGCCATGACAGAAACTCAAAATCGTGATATTATGTATGAGGAATGTTATATCAAAAGGCTGCCTTTTGGCAGGTGTGGTGACCTTTATCAAGACTTTTTATCAATACTCCATATTTGTATTCCTTGGAATTGTGAACTAAAGCTTAGGACCAAAAATAATAGGACCAAAAATAGGACCAAAAATAAACCTTAAAGGTTGAAAAAGTCCCCATATAGCCAAGTGCTAGGGAGAAGTTTGTACCTCAATTCAAATGGTTTCCATAGCTAATCCTTCTCAGGTGGTTCTGTCTGAGGTCCTTCCTTGCCTTCCATTTGCCCTATTCAAGAACAGGAAGAGATCTGGCCATGTGAATGTGTAGCAAAATATTCACACAACTTATTAGGGCTAGGCAGAGTAATGAGGACTGATCCATTAAACCAAAACATACCGGTCAAGTTTGACCCTCCATGAAGATAAAGTGAAAGACTATTAAAAGTTCTCAGGTGAGAGAAGGCTTCTGTCCCTAATTGGTTATGATAGTTATGGTACTATAACCAAAAGAAAGAAAAAAAGAAACACTAAATCCTCTCCAAGCTGTAAGACTGGAAGCTTCTGCAAGCTAATGGCCTAGTTTGGAGAAACAGTTCCCGAAAGGAAAAAGGAAATTCAGTGTTCTTTCTCACGTAATCCTTAGCCTTCCCTGCGGAGACTTCCACTACAGTGCCCAATATCACCCCTTGTGATACTGCTACTTATAACACAAGTCACTAAACAGCCATCAGAGGGTAATTATTCTCATGTACACATGACAGATCTGAACTGGCAGCCATGACATGAAATGCACTATCTTGTGTCACCAATCCCCAAGCAGGCCATTTCTCACTACAAACCAATGATAATATTAAAGAAAAAAAAAAAAGAAAAGAATAAAAGATTAAAAAAGTTTTATGCATTATTTTCCTGGGTGTTTTTCTGAAAAAAAAATTCAGCACTTGGGTTATAAACCTCTGAAATGTGAGTTTATCGTATATAAAAAACATAACTACCTCACTTCCAGTTAGGTCATCGCTTTTTTTTTTTAATCTTTCGCAATCACTGGGAAAGTGTTTATGACCATTTGCTTCAAAAGCGTAGTGTCATGTAGCACTCTTTCTTTTCATCAGATTAGTTTATATTGTCCTGCACCTTGGGTGTAATCCATTGGACTCACTTACACCCAGCCGGCTTGATAACACAGATAATGAAAATAAAATATTGAAATATTTCAAATTTTGTTAACTACTTTTTTGAAGGCCAGTCCATACTGCCTCTGTTAATCTGCACCAGAGACAAAATGATTTTTTATTGCAACACATCAGAACAAAGAGCACATAAGATATTTCAGGCTATATACTCTTAGTTATTGAAGAAGTATTCTTTGCAATTTATAAAAGGAAATCTAATTATTTCATATGTGGAATTCAGCATAACTTCCCCCTCCCTTGACATTTATTTGGCTGGGAGATGTGTCTATTTTCTCTAGAGATTTTTTTTTTTTTTAACACAGTTAGAACTTCTGAAACAGAAGTTGGAACTTGGCATATCTCTTTTCCCATCTCTTTATGGTAATTATAGTTAATGAAACTGTTGCGTTATACCGATACTGAGTTCCTTTTTTTTTTTTTATTTAAACTTGTGTGGTCTACTGGAAAATAAGAGTTTACGTTGCTCCAAAAATGTCATTTCACTGTTTTGATTGGTTCAGAATTGTAATTTTTTTTCCAGAGGTACTAAGAAAATTCAGCCCAAAAACATGTTAATAATTATAGTAATAACAAAAAAAAAACCAAACCACAAACTGCTTTACTTCAGCATTAAAATTCATCTTCAGCTGCTTTGTTCTGTAATAACTAGGTCATCAGTTTAGGTGCTCCTGCTTAAAATGCATTTAGCATCCATATGTATTCCCTCACCTAGAGGCTTGATATTTTTAATGAGATTATATCAAGGAATGTGAAGACTGGAGAGAGGTAACATCATTTTAGTGTGTAATTCCCAGAACTCTGATCCATTTCAGGGAGGCAATTAAGACTGCTGACTACAATAAATGATACTAAGAGATTATAGAGGTTTTTTTCTGCATGAATGCATAGTTTAAAAAATAATTTAGGTTTATTTAACATAAAAAACACCTCCAGAGGGGGGATTTTTTTTTTTTCAGTTTCAGTGATTGTAGAGAATATCTCTTCTGTCATTTATCTGTAAGGGTCTGTGGTGTACTCTTTGCAATAAAGAATAACTTTGAGATACTTTGATAAAATAGGTATATTTTAATTTTATGCTATTTCCTTTGTGTTGCTCATTTCAAAATTTCCACTTAGCACTGGAGCAATTGAGAGCCAGTGGTATGCGTTCGAGGTGTGTGTTTATTTGTTTTGGGGTTTGTTTTTTTTTTTTTTTCCATTTTATTTTTTTGCTCTATTGCAGGCCAATAATCTGAAGTAGCATTTAGATCAAAAGCTTCATGGGGATTAACCCTTGTCTTGTTACTGCTGACCACAAAAACTACATACAGAAGAATACAGAAGAACTGTTAAAAACAAATACACTGGAATCAAAAGTTTGTTGTCTTGAAGAGTTAATTCTGGCAGAGAGGTGACCTTTATCCCTACATACTCACTCATTTTTTTTTTTTTTATCAAACCTCTCCAAAGGGACTCATCATATGCGGGGCTCTATGAAGAGAAAAAGAAGAGCATTGTCCTTATCACCTCCTTCCAGAAAGTGGCAGAGTAATAGGACTTTGTAAGGCGAAATGAAGCCCAGTCTGATGGCTGCTGATTAAAAATTGACTCTGCCACATCAAAGAAGAGTTGAAGGTGAAAATGATGATCACTTCCCTCTCCCAGGGACCCTGCACCATTTCTTTTATTCAACCTTGAAAGGTTCTTTCTGAATAAGATAATATCCCTCGAGTCCATTCTGGCTAGGCGGCATGGGAAAATGTAGATCAGTATGCCTATTCTCTATGAAAAAATGGGATTTTGTTAATGACATAGCACTCTAAAGTGATGGCTTGTATGTGGTAAATGCTGAGAAATTAATTATAAAATGCCTCTTAGACTACAGATCAAATTAATTGCTAGTATACATCTACTAAAAAGACCACTGTAAACCCGGACTGCATTTCCTGCCTCATTGCTGGAGATTTCTGTACTTGAAACACACTGTAGCTTGCATTGCCTTTTCTGTTTTCACATCTTTTATAGCAAAATTTTTAGTTGAGGTGCTGTCAGTGAAATAGTATCATTGAAATATAAAATTTTATGACTGGACTAAAGCATGCGAATAGATAGATACATATATATACAGAGAGAAAGAGACAGTCACTCACGTATATGAACTATGCAGAGAGTATGTAGACAGGGAGAATAAAAAAATGCATGTATACACACACACAAAAGCTCAGAAAGATACACAGCTTTGATATAGTGCCTTATACTTATTTCCACTAGTTAATGTGTCTGGCAGGCAGAGGCAGAAAATTTACAGAGAAGCTTGTATGAAAAATGCTCCTCTCTATTTTAGGTTTTGGTTGTATACCTTATGCCAGCAATTCTGGAGAGCAATGCAAGCCTTTTAATTCAGGGCACCATTTGCTCGTGCATATATCTAAGCAGACCAACAGGCACAGTGCTCAATAGACAGCACAGCATCCCAAAATACATAGCATGAATAACAACAGCGAGAAAGGTCTTGCATGAAAAAGAGCTTGTACAAAAAAACAATTTTACACATATGCCCCCCCACGCACACGCTTCCCACTGGTCTGCTGCTCTCGAGGATCCATAGAAAATGAGCAGAAATAATGCTTCCATCTGAAAATAGTGTGTTAAAACCATCATAAAAGTAGAACAACCTAGTCCACGCATAAGAAAAGGTTCATCCCATGACTGGCAGTGGCCACAATTTTCATGTTTACCTCATTATCTACATCTAAGTCTATCTGCTTGATAAACACCTTTTAAAATAAAAAAGATTTTCTGCAATAGGATAATGTATACATTGAATGCTATAGCATGTAAAAGCTTTAACTGTATGTATGTTTGACATGTATGAATTACACAGTAAACCATAAGTTATTTATTCATGCTGATGAATGACACAAATATCATCCTGTTGAGATTGGCGCAATTAGAACAAACAAGTTATTATGTCAGAACAATGGAAATAACATGGTAATGACATCAAAACAGTGAGAAGAACAATAACACCCTCCCCTCATCAATGTCATCTGTGTCTTCTGCTATTTCTTTGAAGAAAAGATTTTACGAAGGTGTTGTTTGCTCGGTATTTCTGCTTTTTTTTTTTTTCCACCTGCTGTAACTATCTAGTTACTTATTGAATACAAGGTGAAATGTACAAAAAAAATATAAAAAAATCTTTTTCTTTCTTTTTCCAGTGGGCTTTATTACAGAAAGTATCCAATTTGAACAATGCACAGAATAAAGTACAGTGGTGAGAATTAATGATCAAAAGCTTGTTTATTACAAATTAAATTTGCTGTACAAAGATAATGATTTTTACCTTAGTGAGTTCCCAATGTCTTAATAATCTTTACTGTAATGAATATGAGCTCATAGTCTTAAAAAACCTTCTCCCCCTTCCTAATTTAATCAACATTTTAAAATGTTCAGATGTCCTAATCACCTAGGGCTACATTATTAGCATGGTACTTACTTTAAACAGCTTCCCTAAAATGATTGAAGAAAACAATTTATACAAGTGCTACCTTTAATAAGAATAGAAAAGCAAGCATAGCTTGTTTGCCTCATTAAGGCTAACTTTTGATCTTCAAGTTTTATAAATAGAATATATATCGCACATTTGAACAGTCTCTCTCATGTACATGTGAGTCCTACTAATGCTAATGGGGAAGTTGCATGCATGTGGTAAGGGAGAGCGGGCGACCGTGAGTTATTTATAAAAGCAACAGATATTTAATAAGACACTTGTTAGATCAAGAAAGAAGTAAAATCCTTTGTCAGGTTATTATGGTTCTATTACATACTATGTACAGTAGCTGCAAAACCTGGTTTTGCTTAATGAGTCTGCCTTTATGTGTGAGCTCTCTGATGACGCCTGGGTTATAAGCTCGGTGGATTTACAAGGGTGCTCCCCCACAACTCTAAAACGCGCAGCCCTTTTTATCACTGGCAATATCTGAGATAGTGCCGATAAGGAGTACTGAAGAATGTTTTAAGCTATCAGCTGGCAGGATGACTTTTTAAATTCAAGCTTATTTAAAATATGGGCTGTGAAGCGATCTTCCCAAGGAATCACATGGGAATGTTTCAAAACTCTGAGTGTTGTAGAAGTATACCTAGCCACAGGAAAATATTCCTTTAAATAAGTCAAATAATAATAGCAACAGAAATTAAAGGAAGAGTTCTGACAAAGTGACAAATTTTAAGTAACTTCTGGCGTGCCTTTGCCAATTCTAATCTTTTTAGGACTAAGAACATTCCAGTAATGCTGTACTATTGCTGCTTTTGAATAAATTGTCAAGTCCACAGATTTGGGTATGCAATTCTTTGAAGACAGAAAGTCATTCAGCACTTTCCAGGGTCGGCTCTGTTTTCAGGAAGAAAGTTGTTCGATATCTGTGTAAAGGAAAGTTTATATGCCTGTATAATTAGCTAATCCCTTGAGCTGTGGGTAAGAGTTGCACTGAGTTGATTTTATTTCTGGGAAGAAGGTACCCCCACTGCCCTCTCACTTTGTTGGGGTTTTTTGTTAGAAAATACATGTTGCAAGTGTTTCTTTTGAATATGTATACAAAACAAAAACATTTTCAGACCACCTAAGATTTTCTATTGAGGGTGCAATAAAAATACAGTTATGACATTTTTATATAATTTCGTTTCAGTGGAAAGACTCTACTGACTTTAGTGGCCATGGGATTGGCTATTAGGAGGGCAGAATAAGCTCCCTTTTTATAGGATATAAACTTATAAAGGTGGGAGTGTCCCTCTATCTAAGCAGTGACTGATATAGTCAAAAACACTATATTTGCCCCTCAAACTGTTAAAGCAAGATCCCTTAATCCTTTGGCAGTTTCCCTTCTAAACAGGGGCATTTTATCAAGGAAATGGGAGCCTAAGTTTTCCTACTTTTTTTATTTTGGTTACTGTTTCTGTCCTAGGATTCCATCATAATTCATCCTGTTGTACAACACTCATCACAGCACATTGAACTACCGCTGTACTCCTTCCTCCTCATGCTCTCTTTCTTTACTCCAAGGTAAGCAGGAGTCAGAAATGAGAAGTGAGATAAGCTGAGCCAATGTCTAAGATGTTAAACAGAAGTTGCTTAGCGAGCCAGCAAAACATACGAGTCTACAGGATGATCAGGCCCTTGGGGAACTAGCAAACATATGAAGGGTTAATATTTAAATAGACTACAGAAGTTCAATGTGTATAACATAATATGTTATAAAAGAAGGCAGATTGCAGGCCTTGCTTCTCTGCAGTTTCATCACATTTGTCTGCCAAGTAGCTTGTCATCCTTATTTCATCGTCAATTATTCATTTGCATTTTATTTGACTTTTTTTCCAAATTGCTAAAATCAAATTTGGCTATTTGCTGAAATGATCAATTGTTAAATTAAAAGTAATTTGATTCACAGACTGTCTTGTTCTCAAGTTAAAAAAAAAAAAGTAAATTAAATACTGATAAGTAATGTTTTCTTTAAGCACTACTTTGTGCCAGGGAATGGTGCGGTTGTCATGAGATTTGCAGCTTTTTATAAGTGCAAGCAAATATCTGTACTCCCTGACTTTGCACTATGACATCTGCAATACAGACAAAATGGTTGAGTTGGGTACCTACAAGGCCATAATACCTTGCTGCATACTTGTAAAGGCTTTCTTGGCTGGTTGTCTACCTGATCCTGAGACTGCCACAGACTGTCACTGAGCAGGTACATCTATGGCCATTCATTGCAGATTCATGTTGAAGATGGGACACAGTTAGGCCGTGTGCTCTTGAAACTTTCTTTGTGCTGGAATATTGATTTTTGAACAGATAATTTTGGATTAATATTCAGAAACATGCTGAGAATAGAGGCATTTCCAAATGTTGGACACCTTTGACTCTCTCAATCAGATTCCTTAAAAGACTATCTATCAATATTTGATAATCATTACAGGACAGCCTTAAGAAGACCATCAAACAGTCTCACTTTTATCTACCATATCAGAATTTGCTGCATCCTCCTATGGTTGGCTCATACTATGGTAAGCTATACTATCTGACTACTAATATTAGCAAACTCAGTGCGATCACAGCAAGACATCTCTCTCCTGGGAATTATAAACAAAATGCCACCTTATTTACAGGACTTTTTTCTGAAGAACTTGTTCTTTTCCATGAAGATCATCTGCGTGCTCTCTCATATCACTATGACTGATTTATTTGGAATATACACTCGTTACAGCACTATAACAAAAAGTTTGTGGACACAGCCCATACAACCTCTATGTGCATGTAGGAAAAAAGGGTTGTATGTAACAGATCTCTATTACAGAAGGTATGGGCAAAAATGTATTATAGGAAGAGCTTTATGAAAGAAATAAAATTGCTTCAGATATTCATATACATTGCATATGCCTGAACTCGCTGCAAAAATAGAAAAGAATCAGAGGTCTAAATATTTTGATTGAATATAGGGAGCTAGGAAGAGTTTAAGGTTTTTTTTTCCACCTGTACTTTTTGCTTTTATGTTTTCATTTCATTAGAAGATACTACTAAATTAGATATAACTACATGAATAGCTGGATTAGAAAGTTATAACCAACATTGTGTGAAATATAGCAGGAAATATGGGCTTAATAGGATCAGTCCTAGACCAGTAAATTAAATTTATGCATTATATTAAGATATACAGAACTCGCAACTAAAGCTGTACAAGTAGGGTTTGGTTTTGTTTTTCCCGCACTTGAAATGGATGAAAAACCAAGTTGGTGTCTCTATTGCTAGCAAGAGGTCTTCTACTGTACAAAGATCTTTCACAGTTATCAGATTTAACATAGTTTGGCACTCAGGTGTCAAGTGTGGAATAGGCAAAAGCTCAAGCTCAGGACTCATCTCTCTAAGACAGCATTGTACATGCAGCCCGGAAAACTGCGAAGGTCTATATCTTAGCACAGAGCGCACAGCTATAACACAGCTGCCTCACAGCAAGACTAGAACACTTCTGTCTGGCTGTGGGGATCAGTTGTCACCATTTCTCAAAACCATAATTACAATCATCCAATGGTGAGGACTATGCTGTGTTACAGATGTCTCAGCTGTCTTCATTAGAGGTTGGAATTGTGTCTTAGGAAAGCCACAGAATAACCACATTGCAAAACAAGAAAGTTGACTTTCCCTCCCTTCTTCTCACTCACAGCTCACGGTGTACAATACAAATTGTTTCACAAACTAGTTGCCCCTCTCTCAATCAGCCACAGCCTACTTTAAAACTGCAACTGCAGCTGCAGATGTACTTTGAAAAATGTCTATGTTGGTTTTTTTGTTGTTGTTGTTGGGTTGTTGGTTGTTTTTTTTTCTGGATGGGGGTGTGTGTGCCCCTCGATGTTGCAATTCTTTTTAAAGGCCAATTTTGAATTAATCACTCCATTTCCAAAAACAGCTCACTTTTAATTTCAGAGTAAGAATATTTAACCCAGACAGATAATCCATGCTGTAACAAAATTCTCTGAAAGTATAAAAAGACTGTGAAAATAAATTTTCTATAGCCAGCATTTTTACCATAAATTACGTTCTTTAATAAATAATTTACTGCCATGTGGTTTCACCCTTACATAACAAATTTGTCAGCAAGGACCCCATGCCAGGCAGACACAGCCATAAAAGCTGTGTCTAAACTTGTGTGTATTGTGTTTTCCAGCTTGGTTCCACTGTTCACCCAGGCAGCCTGCACAGCACTGAATAGTGTGAATGCATTTAATTACAATCTGACATGTGTATTCCTGAGAAACAAAAGGCTGTGAACTGAGGGTGATGATTAACTGTTCTACCAGATAATTGCTTAAACTACTACTTATATTATGCTGCATTATCTCTTTTGAACAAAGTGATTATTGGCCCTTTGTGTAGCGATTATACAATGTAAGTGCAATCTTGCTGTTTTAAATGTTAGAGTTTATGTTTAATGTACTTTTATTCATAATGAGGGGTGCAACTTTAGATTTTCTTTACAGGATTATTCTCACAACAAAAAAAAAAAAAAAGAAAAGAAAAATCATGCCTCGATTTCTCAAATTGGTCCAAGATTGAGACTTCTTTAAGGGACTTAATGTCACTGGAAAAAGTGACATCCTCAGTTCCTGAGGAGATCCATTGATAGACAGCTATTGTACAGTCCAGTGACCTTCCATTAAAATAGGTAGAGCATGCATTTTTACAGGAAAGAGGGAGGAGAAGGTACAGGAAGTAAAATAAAGTTAATTAAGAATTCTAGGGTTTAAGGAGAATGACAGTAAGTGCAACAGCAACAAGTTCCGATCTTCAAAGTAAATTTAATTGACATAGAAGATTGCGTTGTCTTTTTCCCCTCTTACAAAATTATTTTTGAGGAAAAAAGCATACTTAAAGAAGGACCTGCAACTTTGCATCTGAATAAGGTACTATGGAAGTGAAGATAAGGCCTTTTCATTTTGGACATCCCCATTGTGCAAAAGAAACTTCAGATTACCTGCAATGAGCAAAGATATTTAGAAAACATATAGGTAACAGAGAATTGAGCAACAGTGACCACAAGCATTTGTACAATGCACAGGTATTCCTACTTTTTTGCTGGAAGAAAGCAAAGTACTGTCCTTAGAAGCCCATAAGCACGAAGAGAAGGAGATCATCCTAGAGCTTTGAGAACTGCAGTTTTAGGACACATGTTAAGCTGCATAACCCTATTCTCCTACTTATTTTCTTTTGGGAATAATCAAATGGAGTGGTACTTCATTTTCTGAGAGTATAAGTTCCTATCATATCCATATCCCCATGATTTTCTGACAGCTCCAACAAGTGGAAAATTACACTCCTCCTAAAGACTGTATGTAGAAGACATCCTTTTCTAGGACATCTAGGAGCCTTTTTACTTGCCTTCTGAGTGCCTCAGGACCCTCTTGATCATGAAAGTCTAAGTGCATTACCTACCAAAGCAAACAGGTAGGATGGGGATCGTCATGGAGATTCAGTCAACTGATGAGAATACCCCTGCTCACAGCAAGCAAGAGTGGGAGCAGCCACAAGTGGCATTTCTTTTATGTCTAGTAGCATTCCAGGAAGCTAGAAACATTTCTTAGTATTTAACCACCACAGTTCGAAGCAGAGTGACACCAAGTTTTGGGAAGCCAGGCAGTATTTAATATTTGAGAAAACCTTTCTTAGTCATTTGCTATCTCCCATCATTCCAGACGTTCCCAGGTGACCAGCAACCAGTATGGATGCTTATGAAACTAAACTGTCAACACAAAAGAGGTCCCATGGGAAAAAACATGCAACGAAGATACAATATGCAATCTACATGCATAGTGTTAGTCAAGGTCAGTGTTAGAAGACATCTTCCCTAAGCTCTTCCTCCTTGCACCATTCTCCACTGTTATCCCTGTAAACTGAAAACACGTTTGATCCAAGACAGATTATCACCAGCATACGCAGTCCTAACCATCCCTGTTTTCCTCCATATTCCACAGACAGCTACCACAACTAAGCTACGACTGTTGTGCAAATACACACATCTATTTTCTCTTTATCAATTCCCTAGTCTGTTCATCACATTTTGTCCACCAAAGAAAAACTTATCTTCCCTCCTCCCCCACTATACCTGGTGCAGATACTCCCCAGCTCATCACGCTCCCTGTAGACCAAGAAGATTCCTACTCTGTCCTAATGAACACAAAATGGGTACTACATGCTCCGAGGAAACAGACAATGTGTACTGTGCTCTAAGGACACATTTTTATATATTGCAAGAGAAAGTCAAAGGCTGAAGGCACTATTTCACAATCAAGATACCTTTTCTATCCCATGGGTGGCATGATTACTCAGCTACACACTGGTAGAAAAATCAACCACTACTCATTAATTTTATTACACTTTTCCATTATATTTTTCTTAAAATGAGGTGCGTAAATCTTATTTGTCTGTGCTATATCCTGCCTTGTAGTTTACCGTTGAGATGCCTATTAATATTTGTTAACACATTAAACAGCAGTAATGAGTACTTCTAGAAAGCACACAGTAAAGGGAAGGAAGATCTGCAAAAGGATTAGAAGTGAGAAGACAGAAAATAGAGTAATGACTGCAGCTATAACAAACTGTCCCTGACCTTAAACTCTCCAGTTTTCAGATTCTTTTGAGCCTTCAAATTGTGTTACACTCTGCAGTGTTTTTTTGTTCTATAGATGAAAACCCAGACGTGTGCCATCATTGTGTGCGGTTATCGCTACTGAATGTCCATAAAGCCAATCTGAATCCATTTTTACTCACAGTCAAATAAGTTTTTGTAAAAATACAGGTTCACAGGTAGTGAAGCTTCTGGCTTCCCTGAAACATTGTCTTTTGCCTTGTTCATAGTAGTGAACCCTCTGGCTTCCCTGAAACAGATTTTTCTTATCATGTTCCTATTTCCTTGGATGTTTCATCCACATCCGATATTCCAGAGAGCTTTAAAGTTACAATAATCTAGAAAGACTTAAACTCACACTACTCTCTGTTTAATTTCTTATCTTCTTTGTGTACACCTTTCCAAAAAGTAATTTCAGCTAGAGTCAAGAAACTTAGAAGGAACGTAACTTCCTTGCTTGTTGTTAAACATTGATGGTTACTATTCTGTCATCTATCCAATTTAACAAACAAAACAAAACAAAACAAACAACCAAAAGCATTTATATATATATATTTTGGCTTCATTTCACCTCAACTATTGTACCCAGTACTGTTATTCCTGTATTGCATATAAATTCCACTCTAATTAAATGATTAATTAAAAATAACACAGAATGTAAATATTGTTTTCATGTACATGGGGGCATAACCCTTGGGACAACACATGGAGCATAGTCAGGGAACAGGCAGACTTGTAAATTGTTCTTCAGTCTCTCTTTTCCCTTAAATAATTAAGTCTCTAGCTGTGATGATTGCAAGGCAAATCTTCCAAACATTAATTTGGTGGAACCAAAGCAGCAATAGTTGGCATAGTTTGCCAAGAGCTTGAACACAACAGTTATGAAATGTGTCATGTCTTCTTTCAAGGCTAGACTAGATGCAGAAAAGGCTCACATTACAATAAAAAGGTCTATAAAGAAGACCCTGAAGATAGAGTTTGACTGATTTTATTTTCATAAAGGAGAGACTGACTTCCAAAAACTTTCAAAAATAGTTCTGGTGGTAGAGGCCAGATATTTGCTCATAATAAATACTTAATAGAGGAGAAATTGAAGAGAGGGAAAACTAATTAAAAATAGGTTTAAATTGATGGTCTGAATAAGTAAGACTCTTAACTGTTAAAATCCAAAGAATGTGACATCTGAGCATGAACTTTCTTGCCAGCCGTGCTGCACTGAACTGAACTACCCTGAGTGACCAGCAAGAGATGACTGCTGTCAAAATACAGAACCATTCCCTTCTTTTTGACCTTTGTAGATCATATGAAAGGGACTTATTTAGTTTTATTTATGAGATGTGTAAACTGAGATATATTAACCAAAACTCTTCTCATAATCACCTTTTCTCTGAACTTTGTCAATTTTTTTGTATTAAGATTATGGGTAGATGTCTGTGATTTTTTAAATTCATATATCCACCAAGACAGAAAAGAACATTATAATTTCCAAGGAGCTGGTGGCTGCGCTCCTTTATATAAGCATGAAAAGAACATTTACCTGAAGGGTCCAACACATGTAAAATGTTAAATAAATTGTAGGGATTGAAGACAAGACAGCTAGCCATTCTTCTTCTCATTCTGCTGGAGGTTACTACTTTGTAGCATAAGTGATGAGACATGGTTATGTTTATGCACCAAAATATAAGAGGGACAGATTTTAGTCTCTGGCCGAGAGATTAGTCCCATAATCTGGATATGTTCACATGAAAGTATTTGACTGTAGGTCTTTTTCTGGGCTTCCTGTTCCATCCTTGTAGTCCTACAATCAAAATAACTTTTCCTTTGTTGTGGGGATTGTTTGTGTTTATGTGCATGTGTGTGTATGTGTATGTTCCAAACATTTCAGAAATCATGAAGATTCTGTTTCAAGCCATCAGAGTGGTGGTTTGAACATGAAGAAACCAATCACATGTGCTTTGTTACTGGAAGTGTGATATGGAAGCACACAGGAGTTTTGAAGGGTTCAGAGCATGATGGATAGTGTTGAAGAAACACATGCAGTGAAGGAAGTATAACCTGGCACAGTCTTGTCCATACTGTTTATTGGGAATAGTCTTTGCTGCTTATTATCCACAGAAATCATGCCCTGGAATTAATTCAGTGTCTGCAGGTTGACATGGGCCAAAACTCTGGCAGGGAGCAATGTTAAGAATTGAGCAGTGTGGGCAATCACTGGTCTAGCACTCAAGCTCTCTGCCTCACTTTCTCACAGTCAACAAAATACTGTAGTCAGTTTGCCCATTTCTCCAAAACTGTTGCTCACCAGCATTTCAAGTTGAACTGGAAACAGGCATGTAATTTGAACTTGTGATAAGATGGGGTGCTATTTGAATATCCTGTAAGATTTTGCTGCTAAATATGATAGGGATGTAAGTCAGAACCCTTAGTGATTGCAATGTAATTTTAATGCCAGAGAGCTACCTTTAAAGACAAGACAGTCATCTAACCCCTGTGGAGTCTGAGATGACAAAGGAAAATTATTCACTGGCAAGACTTGTTTCCCATCAAAAATTTAGAAATTGGCAAAAGTGATTAATCTGATTCTCCTAGCTTTTTATTGGGACCATTAGGAAATTTATGAAAAAAGGTAGCAAAAGCTATTGTTCTTTGTCTTAAAAAATAACTTAACTTATAGCATTTATCCCTGTTAATAAAAAAAACCAACAACCTCACATTTTAAATTTTAAATATTTTTAATATTACAGCTATTTTTAATTTGTTGCTGCTGTCATTGTTGTTTGAGACGCTTCAAAGGGGGTTTGAGTTATTTTAGTAGATGTGTATTTATTTGTTCCCAAAGCTACCAGAAGCTGTGACAAAACCTTCCCATGGGTCAGCATTTTGTAACAAAGAAGTTTAACCAATGGTTCTGTGAAGACAAACAATTGGTGTTCTGTCTATAGAAAATCCATTGACTGTTTCCTTATTAATAACTCAAATGGCAAAGATTGTTCACTGGCTCTTAGGAGAACTGCTATACAAAGTCTCTCCACGGAGTTAAATTCTCCTGTTCCCCCCAGAATTAAAGTGTCCCTGTTGGGAAACATTTCCGGTCCATGAAACCAACTGAACCATGCTGATGCATTGTCAGTGAGCTCCCGGTGGCCCAGGCCAAAACCAGGCCAGGAAATATACTGGTAGTTTAATACTGTGGGGGATCACAGGCTGGGAAGTGGGCCTCTGCTATTTTGTTTACTAGCATAAGCACGTGGGAAAAGAGATGGGCTAAACGACCTCCTGGAAAGATCCAGTCTTGCAAGAGCTCCGAGAATGTCAGAGGGCTATGAAGAACACTCAGGCTCACCAAAATGCTTTTAATTGTTAATAATGAAGGAATGAAGATAGACTGGGTCACAAAGTCAAGAAAAAATATGCAAAAATAAAACAAAGTAAAAAGTGATAGAAGGCCAAAGAGAACGGAAAATGATACAGATGGATAACACATATGTACTATAAAGTTTCCATTGCAGTCTTTTGACAGACAGCATACATAAAACATTCTTGTCCCAAGTGAAAAAGTGAAATTCAGGGTATCCTTATTTGATGTTTTTTCAGTATATCTAGCTATAAAAACATCAAATGAAGTTAATGCTTCATTTGATGTTTTTAACATTACAGCAATCACTAAGAAATGTTATATCAAGCTTTATTCATTTTATTACTTTATTAATTTATAAAGGGTCCATCTCATGATAGAATCTGTGAGGCTGAATGAAAAAAAAAAGGAGCCAAAGTGAGGTCAATGCCTAAAGAGACCACTGAAAAAGAACCAAAAATATGTAAAAATTAACTTCTAAACAAGGAGATTTTTTAAAAAAAATGGAAGAGCAAAACTGAATATTGTTCAGTGACTCATACTAAGAAAGCTTGCACTACATCTTTAAAGTAATCAGAATGTAATTCTCCTCTGAATGTGGTCATTCACCAAATAAAAAGATTAGTCTGAAATGTGTAGAAACTTAAGTAGAACTTTGGCTCTGAAAAACAAACAAACGAACAAAAAACCTAAATTATCTGTCTCATTTCCACCCTTTTTGAGGAAGAAAGCCAATTGTTCAAATACCACAAAGCATGAAAATATGAAACACGCTAAAGCAGATACCTTTATACTCATATGCACCTGTGTTTCTATACACGTATGCTTACTAGCACACAGATGCACATATTGAGATAAATGATGCTAAAGGACCCAATGATACTGAGATGTCAAGCACTCAACAATGCTGAAACTCAAACTGTGCCCTCTTTCCAGTCCGAAGCTTTGTACTTATCCATTATGACATAATCTTTAAATATGGGTTCTGGAGAATGTTTCCGTTCTCTATTCCCCCTGCCTTTCCTCCCTGTTTTGTATCCACAATAGGCCCAGCAATGCTCTCTTTGAGGGGTCCTGTGTTACAGCTCTTTCACTGGGTAATGAAGGACTCTATCATGCATGTGTTGTAGCTGGTGAAGAGCAGGTTGGGAAGGCAACCAGACAAGATGAGCTGGTAATGAGGGATGAACACTGCAGTGCTATAAAACATGTATAAGCTTGGCATTAAGCTGAGCACAGGCATCAGCAGTAAAGGCTTACTAGCCATGAGATAACAATTCCACAAATGATGTAACAACGTCTGAACTGGGGAAAAAGAGCTCTTTTGCAGAAAGCTTGAAGTCTGCCCAGATAAAAATGCCTGCCAGCCAGCCAGCTGTTTGGCTGATTTAACTTATGTATGTATAGTTATATATTTATTGATACATACAGTTCAACGCAATACAGTGTTGAAAATATTTTCACATATAACTAGATGTTTGCAGACATCAGATGGAGAAAAATTCCTCACTTGCACTTATTAAATGTCGTAGTGATCATAAAAGCATTAAAAGAAGGATTATCCTAAAATGATGTCTTTACAAGCACAACGATCTGAAAAACACCAATACTGATGTAATCTAACACTTAAATTTATAGTTATACACTTAAAAATAGCCATGCACAAAGTAGTTATCTGACATTTTTCTCAGAACAGTGTGATTGTAAAAACATCATTTTAAGATATCCCTACCTTTGACAATTTTACTTTTAATCATGGTCTTAAAAATATCAAATAAGGGATAATTCTTCATTTGCAGATATCAAAAATTTCTGGAAGTGTAGAAGCGTCATTTAAGGATGATTCTTCATTTGACCTTTTTTTGAAAATATCTGTGCTTTTTTCCCCTCTTTAAAACCTCATGCAAAAACTCTTTTAATGAAACTTCAAAGTTCTTAAATTCCCAAGTAAATTCCTCTGTGCAACAAGGTTTCAAAAGAAGCCAGTTATTCTGTATGCCTCATATAAGGTCCATGTTGAAAATTGTTAGAGAAATGCCTGTCAAACTGAACCCCCATCCCTAAAAATTAAATACCACTAACATGTTTCATCAAGGGCTTCAAAAAAACAAAGATGTTGAAGTAATTTGGTAATTTTGCAAAACTTTATTTTAGGCATAAACCACAGGGATGAGGGTCCAGCTCCTTTGTGTGAAGGAAAATGTTGAATCCCTCCTATTGGAGCCGTTTCTTGGTTCACCCAAGTCTCTGTGCTGTAAGGAAAGGAGAACCCAGACAGGGAATGTGCCTCCATCCTCCGTCCAGATGTGACGCTGACCAACTGGTCAAGTTAGTTTGGCAAGAGACAAATGTACATCTGAATCACTCCTCTGCTGCTAGATGTTCTCAGAATAAGTTTGGGCCTTTGGTCTGCAAGCCTCTGGGTAGATGTTCATTAAAAGGCAGGAAACAAAGTCGGAATCACAGGGCTGAAAACTGGCTGCCTGGAGAGAGCTAGTGCCATAATGTACCATGGGACCTGGGGTTCTCCAAGCTGACTTTCGGGGCAACTTGTGGCAAAAGTACCAACTGTAAACGGAGCAAAATGGAGGTTCTTCCATTTGGCTTACTAATAAATACAGAGGTTTGATACTTTCTTCACATATGCGCAGCCCCTCTTAAGTGTCAAAAGTGGAATTTCTTTAATTAAGAATTTAAAGTTTGTGGCTCTTTCTGTTTCCTTACGTAATTTGTATAGTAGCACTAATTAATGCTTTGGAAAATTACAGTAGGATTTCTGTAGTATTACATTTTAGACCCACATGAATACCAAAACAATTCAGTATGATTCATGTTCCAACAATGAGTACTAAGGACAATACCAGTGATTATGTCATTTTTGACAAAGTGTTACCAAACATTTCGGACACACAGTTCACCAGAATTTGAATAAATGCCATGACACACTCTGCTCAATTAAAACTACAGCACTAATTAATGTAACTCTTATTCACATAATGTAACTTTTATTCAAATCAAATTATGATAGTGCTGATGACATCCTGTAAGAATGCATTGCTGATTCTGTTTACCGTATACACTGAGGTGTTCTAAGAATAACTTTCTACAAATTGCACAGATTTCTGCCAACATGCTTACAGAGAACATCAAAGCTACCTCTATGAAGTTATATCACAAGCTGCTAAAATGTAGCTTTAAACAACTTGCTTTATTAACCAAGTCTTTGAAGCCCAATCTGACTTAACCCTCTGTTGGTTCTTTCTTTGTTGGTACATTGAGATTGAGAAGCGCACCTTGAAAGGCATATCTTAAATGAAGGGAAATGTCTCATTGTGTGAAATAGGTAAACTGAATTACTGAAGAAGGGAAAACCACAATAGGGTGGAGGATTTGGGAAAGACCAGAGGAAAACAGAGAACCAGTGCCCAGAACAGAAAGAGAAGTACATATGTAGTGAAATATAAGAAAAATGCCTATTCAAATTCAGCACAGAAAGCCATCCACTGCCCTCAAGTGGTAGAGCCATAGCTTCTAAGTCTGAAGGCACTTCTGGTTGTATTGCAGACAGACGCAGGGAGGAAAGATAGGAAGAAAATTGGAGAATGGAGAAATCTGTACTGTTCTGCATACTCCTTATCCATCTTGTTCTTAAAAATATTGGTGGACACTAAATGCATGGGATTTTGGGTGACTTCTAAGTCTAAATGAATTTTTATGTTTAAGAGACCTACTTCGTCTTTTGCATTATTGATTTAAAGGTGTTTTGTGAATGTGGCAAAACTTACTCAAATCTAAAAGTACAGTTTGATACGGTAAAGCCTGGATCCAACAGTGTTTATTTGAAATGCAAATGGACACTTGCCACCCAGAAATGTATGTTACATTTGACATTTGTCTCTAATCAGAAGTCCCTATGAATAATGTAGTTTGATACCAATAGCCTCATTAAGCAAGATTTCCCTTAATACCCTTTCTGATTGTAATCTCTTCATTATACTTCCTTTCCTCATTGCTCCTGGCCCTACTTATCATTATCAATATGCTCAGGTCTTCAGTAGTGTTGCTAATATGTATTTTACATTGAATAGACCATTTTAGGTGGGAATTAATAGCACTAATGCCCAGGTGTTCTTTAACTGTAAGACTTTCTTATCCTGACTATATTTTTATTAGGAGCTGTAGGTATCCTGTCTCTCATGACTGGAGTTCACTAGGTTGGGTCACAAGTGAAAATGAGTTTGATGGTTTCATCCTAGTCCCCTTTTGAGTACATCATGAAACAATGACACCGTTTTACGTGATTGGCGGTTTCTGCTCAAAAGGGCTTTGGGACTGAAATAGTGGAGCTGTGGCAGGTCAAGATTGAGGTGCATTGGCTGAACTATGCAAGAGATGCTTGCACAATATCTTCTTAAGCATTTATCCCAGACCAGGACACCTCATTCACAAACACTAAATGGGCACACAAGCTGAAGATACAAAACAGTGGTTACTATAAATCCTGTACTCTGTCCCAATTTTCTGTAAATACAATGCACCCCCTAAAAAATTGGGGGTATGTTTTAGGAAAATAGCAGGTTACGCTGCGGGAAATGCCAATGTCCCAAAGGCAGTGAGTAACAAGAGGTTTCAATTTCAGTTAGGGATCAGGTTCCATTTATTTTCCTCTTTCATAACCACAGTAGGCGTAAAATGTAGAGCTGATCCAGAGATTCCTCCATAAAGTGCTGCTGCCAGTTACCAATTTTCAATAAATCACCATTAAATTGTCCCATAATTTTTCTGCCCTTCCTTTCCCAGCATGCTGATTACTCTGATGTGTTTTCTGTGATTAGAGGAAGAGTTGATCTTTGAACTCCTTAAAGCCTAAGTTGAGGGGGCCCTCCTGAAATGTAAAAAGAAACTTTGCTTTCATGGAGTGAAAAAAAATCAGGTCTCTAGCTTTTTTCCCCTTCTCTGAGATAGGCTTTTGTATTGATATAAGCTGACAAGCAGGGTCAAAAGGGACAGGCAGCCAAACTCCACCTTGGCAGGGCGAAGAAGATGGGGGGATCCAGAGAGCTCACCTACTAAGGGTTGTGTATGGTTTTGTTTGTTTTGTTTTTTTACAATAAAATGAGCTTGGGATTCTCAAACAACCATGTTTCTGCCCCTACCTTTCAAGATTTGTGGTAGCTGTAAGCTAGGATTAGTTACAAGCATGGAGAGAGTCAGCAACAAACTCTATTGCAGGCAAAGCCAAAATCACATTAATATTTCTGCAAACAAGTGACTGTGATTTTTATAAATCTACCACACATCCCACCCAACCCTATTTTCCCCCGGCTACAATCAAGAAGTGATTTCAAGACTAAGTTGTCTCGAATAAAAAGTTCAGTGAACAAGCAGACAAAAACTAGAAATTAATAAAAATATTTTGGTATCCCGGACACAAACATAGGCTTTCTTTCAGACCTGTGGTTAGATTAAGTAATGTGCTTTTCCTAGTCCTTCTCAACTGATGAATCAGGGGAAATTTCACCAAGCCGTCCTGTGACTGCCTCTGCATGTGCCCATTCCCAGCCAGCAGTTCTCAGGACTTCATAGTGTATCCCAAGGAGGAAAATGAAAAGTCATCAAATGGCATGTGTTGGGTCTAGGCAGAGAGGTCGTGTACTGAGATGAACCTTTCCATATACACAGAGGAAACCAATGCTTTGCGGGTTCTGCTCCTAAGACGAAAATGGGTATTAATGTGGCAGGTCCTGTAGCTACTGTGAGGGTGGGGAGGAAGGGAGAGAAGGCAGGCAGGCAGGAAGGAAAGAAGGAAGGAAGGAAGGAATCAATGAAGGAGGGCAGGCAGGCAGGAAGGAAGGAAAGAAATCATTGTTAAATTTTTCACAGAGTAGTAAGGAGGTCTCCTGCAGTTGCTGTCCTTGCAAATGTCTATCCCTGGGGAGTAAAGAAAAAGAAGCATGGAGTGTCTCATCAGCTGGGGTGCTCTTGATTCACTTGAGCAACACAAAAATGTTTACCTGAACTGAATCTCCCATGAGATACTACAATTATAATTTTAATCAAAATATTGAGATTTTGTCAGCCAAAATACTTTGCTGGAGAGTCAATGTTTCCACAGAGTCTTTAAAAATGTTAAAAATTATTACCTGTGTTGACATTTGGAGGGGAGGGACTAGAGGGACAATCCTTTCCTCATTTTTTGGACTGGTTCTAGTATCGTATCCCCGAGAGATATATGGTAAGGTAACAGGTTTATTGTTGCATGAGTGTTTTATTTAATCACTGCAAAATAATTTACCAAGGTTAGGAACAATGGCTATGAATCACATCACTACTGATTATACAGCATTTTGGAAGATTGGTCTATTCTCCTTACAGTAAGCATCTGTATCTTACATTAGCTTTAATGGAACTTAAATTTGTGCATCAAGTAAAGAAGAAAGCCTTCTGGGTGGTTATAGATGCATGACCTTGAGCCTTGTGACTCACAATGCAATCTGCATGCAGGACTATTAGACAGCATCTGTCAGCATCTGTCAGGTTTGATTGTTTAAACATTACTTTGTCACCCCCCCCCCCCACACACACACATTTTACTTGATTTCAAATTAAATATTAAACTGACCTTTTGAAGAGGAACTACTGTAAAATTTAAATAAACTTTATTGTGCTTCTTTTTACAATTAAAAAATTATAATGAGAAAAATTAATCTCTGGTGTAACTTAACTGGATTCCTGGGCACTGTGTCAGGAACAATTTTTACCAGAATAATTAGAACTTGCAGACCAGATTTCTCTTCACTGAGAATATAATAAGTAATCACCTTGAGCCAACTCTCCTGTAATATCAGTACAATTCCCATTGCAATAACTGCAATGGAAGTTGCATCAATGTAGCAGAAGAATATTTGACATATATAGAACACAGATAAATAGATTTTTGTAAGGTAAAGGTGTTTACAATGTCAGAACTCAAAAAAAATGTATTCAGTCAGTTGTGAGTGATATTGTCAGCAGGAGAGGGAAACATGCAAGTTTTGACATTTTAGTACCATGCTAATTAAAAGAACTTCTCCATTCTTCAGATTTCGGTGGTATTTTTTTTTTTTTTTTCACCTGGGAATGAGCCAGTTCGTTCTCAGTATATCTTCCATTAATCGTTTCCTGGGCTCAATGAGCCCTGTCAGTACCCCCAGCCAGCTGCATGCAATGACTACATGGCCAGTACCCCATCTAGTGAATTTGTGTCTTTAGGGAGATGCTACGGTACGGCTGCAGAGCTGGCTTGGCGGGGTGGGGGTGTCCAGCAGGGCCCTGCAGTTGGATGCAAGCTCAGGCGATGGGTCTCACAGCCCAACGCACGAACTGCTTTCTTCCCCCAGCCCTGCTGCCTCCACTGCCGTCTGTCACTTCTGCTCCTTGAAGGGATCCTACAGGTGCTAAACTTGCTGATCAAATGACTAATTAAATAATAAATTGACTTGAGCAAATAGTTTGCAATGAATAATTTAGCCGACAAATATCCTCTCCCCTTTTCAATTCTGAATTTTCCGTGACCAATTCACAATTATCTTGATATTTATGTATTATTCAAGAAATCTATGCTGAGTAGTTTCTGCAAACAATTCTATTCTAGATTCCTGAAGAATATAATTTTTCATAAAATTGGTTTTGTAGATAGCTCATGCTTGATACTTTTTCCCCTGCATAGGTTAACATACATGAAGTCAGGCATCCAAAATTAATACTTTGATGTGGATTTAACATTTCCTATTTGTCTATCACTTCTTGCTAATAATTTCATCCACTGAAATGCTCACAAAAGAGACTTGAAATTGGCACAGGGTTTGGGGTGTTTTTTCTGTGTTTTATTTTTATTACACAAAGTAATGTTGACAGAATATTTTTATATGATGCCCATTATAATTTGTTAACTAGTCAAAACTAAAATGTATTTTAAAAATTGCATTTATTGATGTGTAAGAATAAGTAAGTGCTTTATTATGTAATGTTTCTGATTTTATAATATTTGTTAATATTTGGTCTTAGAGTTCCTCCTCTTGTTTACCCACTACGGTGCCTTGGGAGGCTAGGGTGTCATAGAATATATGTTAACATCATCCAGATTTGTTTGAGACTGTATGGATCATCATATTATTGAGGAATTCTAACTAATAAATTTTATTTCCATGAGCACATAATATTAGTGCTTATATCTGTTCCAACTCTAATTGTTCCTGATGAACCCACGGAAAAATTTGGTCTTGTTTTAGCTGGTTGTCATGCTAGATCTGAAAGCAACCATCATTTGAAAAAACCCCTCTGTAATCAGTAAAATACACTTTCACAAATTATATGATTTGCATGAGTTTATTTAACATTCTGCTTAATTTAAAAAGCATGTCCCAGCCATGCAGACTAGGTCTGCTAGTAGAGAGGAAACACAACGGCATAGACATTAGAATGCAACTATAGCGCTTGCAAATTGTTACGCGTGTTCATCAGGCCTACTCCACGTTTAAAAAGTGCACTTCTTTATGCATCCTGAGGTGTTTGTGAGTGGGCGTTTAATACCAATACTTACGGTAGTAACTTAATCTGTGACCCTGCATTGAGCTCTGTACAGGCAGGCAGGAACCAATGAGGCTCCACAGGAGCCCCTTTCTCTTAAACTCATGGCAGGATCAGGCCATAGATTTTAACAACCTGAGACAGAGTCTGTCTCTTTTATGTTTTGTGGCTACTTTGTACATTTTGACTACGAGGGGAAATAAATATTAAATGGCCGTACATACATACTGCCTATAGAAAAGAGACAAGGATGATCTGGTCTGTATATAATAGCTGTGCTCAGACACACACAAAATGTATAGTGGTTTTCGTTACAATATTTGCGTTGTACCCTGAAGGGAAAAAAAATGTTATTGAAATCCAGACATTCTGAGTTATAGAATTGAAAAACAAGCTGGTGTTATGACAGTTTTGAAATGGGTCTGCTTTTGCCAGCCAGTTATGTGCTTTAAAGGGCCTTTAGCTGATTTATGCAATTCTTGTCCCAAAACTGCTGTATTGTATTACTTCAATATTTTATCCCTAACCATTTAAAGAAGGTTTGATCTTACATCAATAGTACTCCAAAAATATTAAAATCAAAGAGATTTTTTTTCAAAGAATTTATGCAAAACAAACCCTATATTTTTCCTGATCTTAGAGATTAAAATTAAAGAAAAAAAGAAAAAAAAAAAAAAAAGAAAATTTACTTCTATAGCACAAACTCCAGACAGTTATGATAGCTGCTGCATATTCTAAGAGCTCAGAAGGAAAAAAGAGTTTCTTTAAATGTAAACTGCTGAAATGTTGGAGCTTTCATGAGAAAATAGCTTCCGGTCACAGAAAAAGAGGAAAAATGAGGATTAGCGGAATTTAGAAGTGTTATCACTTATCTATTTTTAATGCATTCATGTTAACTGCCGCTACTTCGACTGAGTAAACAGAAAGCTTTTCTCTGCAGTGGGACCCTTAAAAGTACAATTTAATAGTTTTGACTAGCATTTTGGTATATGCCTCAGTTCTTTTCTTCTCTTTACTTAGCTGTGTGTTACACAAGACTTTTATGAGTTCAATATGTACAGTATCTGTTGACACTTCGTATATAAACAAAAATGATTTGGTTTAGAAGCAGGGGAATTAAAGTACCCATAATGAAAACCAATTGTTCTAAAAAGCTGTCAATTTGGATTGTGGAAAGAATTTCAAGGATTGATCCTGTAAAGTGCAGAGAAGCTTCAATTTTTATCGACATCGCTGTTTTACAGAAGCAACTCTTAGATGAAATAACACTTACTGTTTTTAAATATATGTTTGAGTTTCCAATTCTGAGGCTCTTTCATGATGCATGAAAATGTTATTATTTCCTTCTTCAACTTTGGAGAAGATAAAGTAGAGCCAATTGTCCATTTTCAGACACTAATATAAGGAGTTGAAGTATCATAGTAGTTTTCCTTCATGCTTGGAACATATACAGCTTCTGTCATTATGATGGGTTGACCCTGGGTGGACACCAGCTGCCCACCAAGAAGCTCTATCACTCCAGTCCTCAGCCGGACAGGAGAGAGAAAATATAGCAAAAGGCTTGTGAGTCAAGATAAGGACACAGGGAGATCACTCAACAATTACCGACACGGGTAAAACAGACCTGACTTGAGGAAATTAGTTTAATTTGCTACCAATCAGATCAGAGTAGGATAATGAGAAATAAAACTAAATCGTAAAAACACCTTCCCCCCACCCCTCCCTTCTTCCCAGGATCAATTTCACTCACGATTTTCTCTACCTCTTCCTCCCAAGCAGAACAGGGGGATGGGGAATGGGGGTTGTGGTCAGTTCATCACATGTTGTTTCTGACGCTCCTTCCTCCTTAGAGGAAGGACTCCTCACACTCTTGCCTTGCTCCAGAGTAAGGTCCCTCCCACGGGAGACAGTCCTCTATGAACTTCCCCAACATGAGTCCTTCCCACAGGCTGTGGTTTTTCATTAACTGCTCCAGTGTGAGTTGTTTCCAGGGGGTGCAGTCCTTCAGGAATAGACTGCTCCAGTGTGGGTCCCTCACATGATCACAAGTCCTGCCAGTAAACCTGCTCCAGTGTGGGCTCCTCTCTTCACATGTCCTGCCAATAGTCTGCTCTAGAGCAGGCTTCCCACAGAGTCAGAACCTCCTTCAGGCACCCACCTGCTCTGGCGTTGGGTCCTCCATGGGCTGCAGGTGGATATCTGCTCTGCTGTTAACCTCTATGGGCTGCAGGGGGACAACCTGCCTCAGCACGGTCTTCACCACAGGCTACAGAGGAATCTCTGCTCCGCTGCCTGGTACATCTCCTCACCCTCCTTCTTCACTGATGTTCATATCTGCAGAGTTGTTTCTCTCTCATATTCTTAATCCTGTCCTTGGTTGCAGTTGTGGTAGTTCTTAAATATGTTACCACAGGTGTGCTATCACCGTCACTGATGGACTCGGCCTTGGCCAGTGGCAGGTCCATTTTCGAGCCGGCTGGACATAGGGGAAGTTTTTAGTGGCTTCTCACAGGAGCCACCCCTGTAACCCCCTCGCTACTAAAACCTTGCCATGCAAACCCAATACAGTCATACATGACCATCTGGTTTTCTCCAACTTGTTGATTTACATATATTATGTCTGCATCAATTCAGTACAACGCTTATAGTGAGCTACTTAACTCACAACAAAGTTCTCATTCCTTGATCGATTATTGATATCGATATTGGGATGTGGAAAAATCACTTAAAAGAACATAGCCTACAGGATAACTAATTTCTTGCCATGAGTAGTTCATGAGTCTTCCATAGCCCTCTATAACAATAAAATGCATGTAATTTGAAATGGAGATATTTACTTCAAATAGTTATGGCATATGAGAACGATACTGTCAAACCAAAACCTCGTTTCAGCTCCATTCAGTTGTCTTGAAACACAAGCTTGAGGCCTTCTTAATTCAGTATCAATGGTTCAATGAAAACTATCCAAAGTTCTACATGAGATCCCTCTAAATGGGACACAGATGGTCCCTACTTCTGCTGCTGCTCAAGCAAGTTGTTCTGTCACACTCTTGTGGTAGTAAAGGCTTTTGTAATTAAGGCTAATGGAGAAGTTCACACCATTCTGGCTACTATATCACGATGACTGTTTTTGGATGTAGTCGTTGGTGACCCTTGAATCTTACTTCCAGATGTTTGCTTGTATTGAAAAGAGTTGCAAAACCTTAAACACAAACAAAAAAAAACCTCAATCAATGATTCTCTGATCTTGCCATATAAGCCATAGAGGCTAAGACTTATACTAGTACAGATTGATTTCCTCTGTGAATTTCAGGACTGTTAAAATGAAATCTCTCGGAAAGGTAGAAGTTACATGCTAAATTAAAACCCTAGTTATCTGAATCTATTCATAGATTGTTGTGTTTAAGAAGTGCCCTCAGACCCTTCTGCCAGGAAAAAAAAGATACATATGTACTTATAGAAAGCACATGAGAAGAATAAAACAACAGCCAAGCCAAGAAATGTGTCTCGTGCAACTGTCAATTTTAAAAGATTGCTCCACTTAGGAAGAATGAAATACAATAATATTTTTATAATACTGTTCATATCAGATCCTCAACAGCATTTCACAATGGCAAATACAAGTAAGTATTCTTCCCTCTGTTTTCAAGTGGCAAAAACAATACACAGAATAATTGTTCATCAGTAGCAAATATCAGTAGTGGAACTGGAGCTAGAACCCAGAGTTCTCAGTGCTAAAATGCAGACCATAAAATCTTGAAGATTACGTCTTTATTTTCAGAATGGGCTCAAGGGAGATATATGCCCACTGAGACCTACAGTTTGAGTATTTTCTGTCTTCCCCTTTCAGATGCAGCTTCAATGACAGCCAGCACACTCACAGTCTACTAAGATGCAGTTATGCTCCAAATATTTCTTGGAGAACTGAATGTAGTGCGTTTGGCACCATGGGGGGTTGATATGTTCTTATCATCTTACCAAGACGATTGGAACTTGTGTGAAGATATGCATCCGGTTTCTCCTCTTGCAGAAAGACACAAGAAGCTGGTGTAGATCTCCTAGCGTAGACATGAAGTTTTATTGAGTGGATGGTAGAAGGTTCGTGTCTTGAAAAACATGTGCTGAATTCCTGCCTAGAGGACATATCTGAGAATGTTATACCTTGAATAGACATAGATGTACTGCATACTCCATGTGCTTGCATGTCTGTCTGTGCCTGTGTAAAATTTCCTTTTGTTTAGCCCATTCAGCTCACCTAGTTGCCTAAACTGCAGAGAAGAGACAATGTGACTCATTAAGGAGCTCCTGTGAGGTGTGCAGTATCCTCATCTCATGGTGAAATTAATGGAAAATGAGAATACCTATGCTTTCAGACATTCCCAAGTGTTACATGGCTCGTGAAAACTGGATAAGATCCCAGTTGATAGATGAGAATAATTGGGTCCTACTGTTTGTTGGACAAACTTCCAAGTTTTGCTAGCGTGCTGTTACATCATCATCTCATTTCTAAGTAAAACACAAAAACAATAGTTCAGTTTTTAAATTAGGTGAAAAATTAACCATTCAGACCAAGCCAGAAATGTAATGATGGTAATAATTTTAATTAGTCACTTAGTTAATTACTCACTTTTAACATACTGCTTATCACCTTCAGGGTGTTTTGTGAACATCAATCACAATTCCAAGTCAAAATCTCATTGGAAAAAAGTGGACTTCCTGCTCTGGAAGCTTGTGGATGTATTTGTTTCAGATCTACAGACACTGTCTTTTATTTTTCTTGCTGACAGCAGGCCTGTTTTAAATGCAAAGAATGATCGTAATCGGATCATTTTTTTTTTGCTTTCTGAAAGGGATTCTGGAAAATGGGGATAGCCATGAAGATGCTGAGCTATCCTGCAATGTACACAAAGAACACTTGTTTGATAACATGAGATAAGAGCAAAAGAACTAATGGCGTGGGGATGCATTTGGCTTTCCAAGCAGCACCAAGAGCCAGTGATTACCATTTCCTTTTGGACCTCTACTCCAGTTTATGTGCTGAATTGCAGCACACCCACTTTTTGTGCAGAACACATCATGTCAATGTTGCACAGAATCAGTTCCATGCTTGAAACTTGGGATGAGGGGTTCTCCCCCTGCCAAGAATTCACTGCAGTTACTGCACAGAGTTGTGAGCCTCAGCTGCTTTGAATGGCAGCCTCTTATGGACTAATTGCCAGGGCTGGATTCTCAGCTAATTCAGGGAACTTGAAAGGCCACATAACTGGAATCCCCAAAGGAATTCATCTGTAGTTTTGACTCATCCCTGGAACTGGACTGAATAGGGTGCTATGTGATGCGTGTAAATGCTTTCTGACTGTTTACTCACCAACAGGTTGGCTGTCAGTCTCCTTGAACAGCAAGGATTCAGTAGGTGTCGCCAACATGGGGAGAAGGGAAGGACTGGCCAGCAAGCCTGGCTGGTCTGTCAGTTCTGTGATGCAGTCCCACGTGCTCTTCCCAGCTTCTGGGTGTCTTGACTGTGGCTCTCCAGCAATCTCTGCTAATGATTCCCACGTGCCTTTGATTCCTGCTCCTGCCCTTTCCCAGCACCTGATTGTTTGTCCTACACTGCTGCACTCTCCTCTCTGGTCATCCTAACCTTACGTAATTATTTCTGACTATGATTTAACTTAGCCCTCTGCTTTGAGATAAACCTTTGTAACCCAAATGGTTGACTTGATTCTATTGTTATCATGCCTCCTTTCTCTAGTATGCTGGGCCTGTTATGGGCTTCAACCTACATTTTAGTTTTTTCCTCTAACATCAGCAAATATTCTCCATGTCCACCAAGCAAGGAGAATGACCATCTTTGCTTCATTTTCTCACCAAAAAAAAATCTAAGTTTGATATTAAGAAGTCTTTTCCAAGTACAGGGATAGATAATTGTTGGAATTAAAGACACGTCATAAAGGGTTTCTAGAAGAGAGTATACAAAGGTCTAAGTCTAGTCACTCCTGGTCTTCCCCCAAAGCAGAGAAATATAATACCTGTCTTGTAGGGGTCACCTCCATCCCAACATTTCAGTGATTGTTTTCAATATATCAAATTTAACCCTTTTGTACATGAGGGCACCTCTTTCTACAACATTAAGCAGTAATGAAGAAGAGAGACAGTGGTGTACGAGTGGTATCACAAAATTGCTCTATCATCTGAAACTGAAGCAAATATGCTTTTGGACAAATAAACATATCCATAACACTCCCATTTCTTTTCTGCACTGTAGCTTTTTGCTGTTGCATCTCATATATTTATTAGGAAATCAGGTTTAATTATAATCTTTTACACACCTCTTTTTAGAGAGGAAAGGTGGTCTAGCAATTGTTAAGGGACAAAAAAAGTCATAGAAAGGAATCTGGGCGCTATACTGCTCTATATCATTCCTTTATGGGCAGGTCTGCACATGCCCTTTCGGTCGACCCTCAGAGCTTCCTGGATCTGAGTCAGCTGTGGTCTGGAAGCCATGTAGCTGTATTTGCCTTCAACCTGAACTAACATGCCCTTCTGTTGGTGTCATGCTAACACAACATGCCTTCCACAACAGAGCTTCTTTGTATTGTTTGGCCACAATAGTGTGTCAATGGAGTTGTTTCCTGCGTCTAATCACAGAAATGTGCCCTGAATCACAGTCACTGAATTTTGATACCTCACAGGTTTTGGAATACCTTGAGGCAATTTGAGCCTGGCTTCCAGAATGCTGATCATCCAAGATCCAAGGAGTGCAAAATAAAATAGAAAAGTCTGGTCTGCACACTACATCCTATCAGATTTCATATATGAGCAGAGCAAACAATACATACCTTAATGAAATAAGGTTAATTAATGTTTATAAAATATGCTGAAATAATCAAATGGATAGCACTGTGTGTGTATTGTATCTTCTTAATGAAGTGTTATTAAAAAATTATCATGATTTCTATATACACATATCTGTTTTTTCCTTTTCTCAGAAACAAAGAAAAAAGAGGGGGTTTTTTTCATTTGTATCTGCTGTTTTACTCAACTGAGTTATTTGTAATTCTGAACAGGATCCAGAATAATAATTTTGCTATCTCCCAGCTGATTATGTTAGAAAGGAATCTTTTTTTGCCCTTAATTGCATATACACAGAGTGTATAAACAATTCTGTCTACACTCTTCATTTAATTAAAAACACAGTATGCAAAATATGGATAAACATTTCCCCAAAAGACAGAAGTCTTTGCTTTCATGGGAAGAATGGAACACAGGTTCTGAATCTGAAAAACTTCAATTTTTTAGAACAATATAATTTGGCTTCAGCCACAGAAATATTCGTGAAACAAAAGGGAAAACAAAAGCAGACATCCCACTCCTGTTTCATAGCAAGCTAGATAAAACTGGAAAGATAAATATTTATAGCCCGAAGTGGAGGCATCTCTAGCAGGTTCTCTCTGTCCCCCTAGGGTGAGATGGTAGCCATGAGCAGGGAGATGCTGACGGCTATACCACCTGATACTGGTGTGATTAGAGGACGCCCAGCTTCCTGCAGGATTAGTTATAATGTATTGTACCGTGCTTTTTGTTCCTCAAACAGCAGCTGCTAAGAGATGTAGCCTTCAAGAGCATACAGCTGACCCCACCTGTTAACGTTTCACATCTACGTGTACTTTATTGTCTAGGCATGCTGTATCTTTGCTGTAGTTTATGATTTTTCTGTCCCAGACTCCAAGCAGAATGCTTTGCATCCATTTTTTATTTGATCTGCAAAGAATGTTTATACGGGATTTTACTTTTAAAATATACAATACCAAAAATGTGGTTGTGCGCAAAGGAGAAACAACAATTTCCTTTCACCACAGTTCATTCTTTCCTCATTCGAGAGCAGTACGTTACAATTACATGGAGACACTTCACTGAATTCTCCTTAACGTCTTTCTCCATAGCTTATCTTCGCTTATGTTTACTATAGCCGTTCACAGGTTTAAAGGTTTGTTTAATATGCAAAGCTTTTTGACGCGGGGTAATGAAATAATTCATGAAACTATATGTAGTGTTTTAAAAGAATCCTAAAATTAAATATGACCACTGCTAAAAGATGTAATGCAGAAGCATAAAATATGTATGAAATTATGTAAATACACTGGAAAACGTCTTCCAGCTAAACTTGTCTACCAGTTTTCTGAAGGCTTGCCAAACTTGAAATAAAAGCCACATTGAGCAGAATGTTTAGACATCTGGATACCTTTCCTTAAAATTCCAGGAAAATATTCTGTATCTAGTTTGAACTACAGCTACCTAAGTCGCTATTTCCACTACAGTCAAAATAGTTATTCTTTGTAATTTCCTGTTTGTCGTATTACTTCTCTTCAACCAGCTGATCAAAGATACCCTCAATATTTTTGTAACTGTTTCTCCTGCCTAATTTTTTAGTTAGTGTTTTAACAGGCTCAAGATTGCAAGCCAACTTTTTTTCTTTGACCTGTTCAGACTTTGGACTTCATACCGCTGCTAGTACTGTACAATTTATTAAAATGAATTGAACAGTGCAAAAAATATCAACAAAGTTCAGCAGTTCACCAAATTTAATGTTGAAAATTATTTCTGCAGTCATGTTCATGTCACAGGAAATTCCTTGAATACTGAATCTATCTCCGGCAATTTTAAGCAGTAAAAACGCTAGGAAGGAGGCCTTATACCATTCTGTGGCACTTCTGTTTTAAAGGTGGTTTATATGGGTTGGTGAAAATGGAAAAAAAATGTTAAATTTACCTTAATCACACAACAAATACTTGATCTTATTGCAATTTCACTAAAATCCTTCCAGACTGAGTTTAGGTTTTGTTGACCTTTACTTAATTTACATAAATAAAGCACAAACAAGTATGCTAGTTTAGTGCTCTTAGTATATGGGGTCGCAGAGTTTTCTTAGGTTCTACACTTCTTACAAATCAGAAATCACGCGTGCTGAACATCAGTGAGATATCATGGCAAGATTATGAAGATTAATGTGTTTTTGTCCCTCATACACTGCTCTCCTACGTATCAAAATATCAGCAAGAAATGAACTATAAACTCATCATTAAAATGATACACAGTTTAAAGATAATACAGAAACTAGTTATGTTAACTACAAGCGCCCCCCTGCAAAAAATTTCCAGATAGAGCAGGTTCAGCTTCTCATTTCAGGACTTTTACTCTCAGCAGATAACGTAAATCTATCACAAAATGTGTGAAATCCAGTCAAAATTTCATTATAGGTGGAAACATCTTCTCAATGAAGTACAGTAGTATTTATTGACAAGTTTGTTAGTTTAAACTCACCTTTTACAAATCACTGTGAGACAGAATCCAGCATGGTCCATTATATTTAAAATTAATTTATTAAATTTAATTTTTATTAAAAATCATATAGAAACAAACCATCATATTTACCTTGAACTTGAAGATCTATATCCAAAATTAAATTTGCAAAGGTCTTCACTCTAATGGAGCTGCATTTTTTGCATAAAAACATTTTTGAACTCTGCATGCCAGCAATGTACATGTAAGTTGCATGGCTCAGGTTCATCCTTGTGAAGATATGCAGTGCAGCCTCGGAAGCCCAGACTGATGAGTGAGCACTACCCACGTGAGACATAAAATGGCTTTCTTTGGGTATATATTTACTGTGCAAACAGGGCCTCATCAGAGGTCGGTGAAGGTCTCTTTATCACTGCACAGGATGTGCTGAGGCATGGTGGAATTGTCCCTGGAGTCCTCACAGCTACCTAATCCCAGAGTGTCCTAGTCCTTTGGGGACAACTCGCTTGGGTCAAGCAGCTCAGTCATGTGGACACACTTGTTCTAGTTGTATTGACTCGCTCTTACCCAGTTTGACGATGGCAGCAAATGGCTCAGCAGGGATATAACATTTGCTAGACAAACATTACCAACAATTCACATACAGAATACAGTGCAGGATCTCAATGCAACTTTTCACTGAAAGAAGTTACTGTATATTGAAAATACAGCAAAAGGCATGGAGAATTGTGGACAGTAAGGATCTCCTTGATAAGATGCACAGCTTCTGATTGTCTCAATTCACTTGCAAACAGGAGGAGCTGATACCTCTTATTGCATATATCATATTTGCAAATGTGGTCTACAAGCTTAGGAAAAGGCACAACAATTAGCAATTAAGCACAAATTTTCTTTTTAGTTAGAAATTGTCTATTTAGAAGTGCTTAGCAGGTGATAGAAAAAAAATGAATTACTTGTGGGTAAGAGAGTTGTCTGACCTGCCAATTAACAAAGAAAATTGGGTCAGATGTACAGCAAGTAAATTAATTACCTGAATATGACTAGCTAGCATTTGACAAAATAGCATGTCGCATTGATAGGAAGCCCAATCCTGTCAACATGGCTGAAGACACTTAAAAGGAAGAAGAAAAGAAATAAAACCAGTAAATGTAAAGACAACAGAGACAAGCAGAGCAGTTGAGGGAAATTTGCCTAAGAGCATTACTGTTTTTCTCCTATGGCTTCCATTTAGTATAAAGAAACTAGAATGTATTGTGTAATTCTGATAGATCAGCAGTGTCAAAAATATATATTACATGTGGAAAAAAATTAATGCAATATTTAATGCAGCTAAAACCACTTGATGTCAGGGTTCTTTGAGTAACATTATCTGAGTCGCATTGCATGTATGAATGGCTTTTTTTCTCTTGCTTTCCTGATTGCATATATTGGTTGAAGGGCATGGAGGGCATAGGGTGTACAGGAGGAATGAATTAAAATTTGAAATCTTAATCTGTGTCATTACTATGGAGTTGATTTTGCTGCAGTCTCTATTTCTGTCAGGTTGGTCAGGGAAAAATGCTTATTCTGATGTCATGAAATACAGTGAGTGCTGCAGCGCTTGATGCGTGCTCATAGAAATTCTTTAAAACACATATGTAACTGGGGGTCGTCAGTGGATTTTTTTTCCCACAGAAACAGATGAAAATGTTTTAATTTCACAAAGCATGTGCGATGTGGGGCAAAATGACCTGCTTGAGGTCATAGTAGCAAGCTTAAGTAATATTATTTAAAACAAATTCAAACCACATCAAAAACTCCAAAACTTAAGGTATCTACTTGGGTCAAAGTAGGGCCACAATGTTTTGCTCCCATGGCCACTTCTCTACTGATTATGGCAGCTGATGCTTTTCCTCCTGTTTTCTTCCAAGCCTGGAGATATGTGCCTTCTCCCTTTCCAAACGCTGCTCAGCTTGAAAAGCAGCACAGTTGATCCCTAAGAATTTCCTCCACAAAATTGTGCATATTTGCTCAAGAGGAAAGACTAGAAGATAAAGGGAGCAAAAGGATTTTAAGTCCTGGAGAAGCCAAGCTGTTCTTCAGAAGGTGTCTCCATGCTGGCCCCAGGGCACCCTGAACGGCAGCCCCAGCACATGGCAAGGTGTCAGCAAGTACCAGGATGTGTTCCTGGCAGCCAGTCTTGGCTGATCTGGTACAACGCAGCAACACAGAGAGCCAGGAAAAGCAACTATTGCGCATGATTTTGTGTCTGCTTCTGTTGGGAGGAGAGGTGGTGACTGGGTGTCTTTTTTTTTTATTACTTTTGGGGTTTTTTTTTATCCTTTTCCATTATGTTTCAGAGATTTGTTCCAGACTAGTAGCCTATGGGCTGGGGAGATGAGAATTCAGTCAGATATAGAGCACACAAAAAAGTGTGACAAATTGCAATGACAAGGTTGTGTTAGTAGCTTATGATGTAGTGAAATGAAATCCTGAACCAGGGAACACAGACAGTGGTGTGCTGTGTGCTATAGGCATCCAAGTTCCAAGAAGAGGGGGAGGGCAGTGCAACAGGGGTAGGAGCTCTGAGCCAGTAAAATCATCACTGCCATTACTGCCAGCCTGTAACATGCTGCTCATCAACAAATTAAGTCATTTTTCTTGCGCTCAATATCAAGGAGTAGAGTGATGCAGTTGGTATTTAAACATCATGAAATATGTTATTAGATACGCACAGCTGGAAGTAAAGAAATAAAATGTTTTGGTCAGACGTTTTCAAGCCTGCTGGCTGAAACATTTAACATTTTACTTCCATCTGTGTATGTCTTACAGAACTGGCTTGAACTTAATACTTCATACTGTAACATCTAAGAACTTTGGGGTTTTAAAAAGTTCACTTTTAAAAAATATTCTGCCTTCACTACCAGCCCATTTTGTCTTTCTGTATAATAATCATGAAAGGACTTAGCTTAATCCTTGTAAAAAAAGTTGAAGGTCATTTCCTCTTAGCTAGTAACCAAACTATCCTGGTCCCAACCACCATTGTGTCTGAGCATCTTACATGATTGCACCTCCATATGTATTATCCTTGCAACCTGTAAGAGGGAGTGGCATTGAACCCATTTTTCAGATGGGGAATTGAAACATGAAGTTGACTAAGGTTTGCCCGAAAGTTCACTCAGTCTGTGACTGACCCAAGAATGGGACCCACATTTCTTTCAGTGCTCTCTCACCCAAATGAATCCTCCTAAATTTCCAGAATCTAAGGGAAAAGTAGGTATAAAGGCCAAACAATCTGAATCACTGGAAAACCCTGCCCAGAAAATACCATACAGGAACAGCACAGGCACCCGGCACTGACTGATATTTATATTTTCTTTGGCCCAAGAAGTCTTTCTGTATTATGCACTAGATGACCACAAACAAAGGCAGGATCCCTACTTTAATGCGTACTTTGCCATTTGTTGATATCCGGTCTATCCACTTCCTAACTCTTCCAGACTCCTCAAAAAAGAAATATTCATAATTTTTTTCATGAGCCAATCCCCCAAAGAATGGTGGATTTAACAAATTCTAACGTCTTTACTCTGAAAAAAAAGTTCTTTTTACTATAAAGATATATCTCAAACCTAACTTGCTGAGCTTTCTCTCTTCACATTTGCTATGTTAATGACTAAATGATCACACATAACAGAGCAACATTTCCAATATTTAATGTCACCTCACATACATTTACTTTTCCTTACAAAACTAAATGGAATAAGGAATCAGTATTCATCTTTTGATAAACTGACATACATGTATGGCCCTGTAGAAAAGTAAAAACAAGGGAGTAATGCTTCATACTCTTTCAAAGCCTCTTCATTGTGTTTTCTAAATTTCCTTCGACTTCAGACAGTAGAGTATCCCTTAAAATTTTATATGAATACTCAGTTTATTCTGTTTTCCTCTCAGATTTTCAAGTTCTGGCATGTTACAGAATTTTGTTATTTTTGTATGTGTATATATACATATGGCAATATGGAAGTCCTTAGAAGAAATTTTGGAATCCGAATAAATGTGGCTTTTTTGTTTGAACTCTTTGGCAAAAAGAACGTTGAATGTTTTTTCTTGCCAATCTGGAGGGTGTTGAGTTTCTGGCTTGAAGAAGCAGATGAACAAAGAAGTCTTATCAAAGAGAATGTGGGGACGTGACATTATTAGCTAAATTAGCACAGTCCTGGGGAGAAAATGCCAGGTGATAGTATGCTTTTTAATCTGGGAGAGAAAAGTTCTAACCAAACAGGAATCAATAATTGGAAACTGAAGCCACCCACCTCCAAACTAGAAATCAGGCACAGGTTTTAAACAGTAAGAATAACTAATGAAACTATTTGCTTATCTTTACCAACTGCCTTTTTTTTTTTTTTTTGGACAAGCTTTACTCAAACACAAATTAGCATACTTACTACAAGGGCAACTGGGTGGAAATCTGAGACTAGATAAGCTAAAGATTCTTTCCTGCAGGTTGCAAAATCCTCATTAAAAAGGTGCTGTAATTTAGCTAACTAAAACAGTAATATTAACACAGGAAATTAAAGACCAATCCAGGGTTTCCAGTACAAAAATATGGTTTTGTGTGGCTAATGCAAAAAGGTTCCCTTATCAGTAGTCATGATACTAAAAACAGTGATTGGGAGGATTACCTCAGTCCATCATACACTCCTCAGTCAAATCCAATATTTGAGCCTGAAATTAATCCTAACACAGAGAAAGTGAAAATGCAGATAGGTTGTTAACAGGAATCATTATGGATAGCTAAAGAATCAGCATGTAAATTGTGTTTCATAATGTCAGGTTTTAAACTGCTGAGCACTCGTTTAGAGAAGAAAATAATTCCTCTATCCTTATATAAAATCAGTCCTCTTTCCATAGGAAAAAGGGCTCTGCCCTTTTAAATGTGTAAAAATTTTCTAAGTAAAATTATTGTTAAAAGCTGTTCTAAAACCATCTAAGGTGTTATAGTTACATAAAGGCAAAACAAATGAGTAAATGAAAGTTTGACAATCATAGAATGATGGAATTGTTTAGGCTGGAAAAGATCTATAAGATTACCATTAGCCTAACACTGTCAAGTTACCACTAAACCTAGAACCAACCCAACCGGGTCTGGTGGAAGATGGAACCAGAAACTTGAACATAATGGTTCTGATCTTTGTAACAGTTCTTCTATTGAGTGGAGAATGGCTTCTAAACCAGCTATATGCTGTAAAAATCCAAATGTACATGCACAAAAACTGGGCTAGGACTATACAATGAAAACCTTTATATAAACTGGAGTCTGCTTGAGACAATATTGTAAATGATTAATTATTATAGCAAGTTTAAATAGTAATTAATTGCTAATGAAGTGAAAGTTTATATGAAAATAAAACTCTCTCTGTTTTTACCACTTAGGTGAGTATAAATGTGCTCCTGTAAATGAGGTTATAACCACACATTGCTGGCATATTCTTGATATAAATTTGAAAAGGGACTTTTATACTAACTGAGTTGTACATATTTTAAAGAGGCCTTCGTACTGCCTGGTTTCGGAGTTGAATTTGGATATGTTGTTCAAGGTAATTTCTTCCTGGAGGAAAAATGAGTACAGTTAAGGACATTCTTAGTTTTATTTTAATTTAACGTATGTCAATTATTAAACCAGAAAAGTCAGGGCTAGTTTGCCTTTGATATTTAATACGCTCTTCTGACGCTCTTGATGATTAGGAACTGTGAACATCAACTACACTGAGAAAGACTTGGGGGAGTGGTCTGTTTTACAAACTGCAATGTGAAAGCAGTCAATTTACTGGGAACTACAAAGGTGATACGGTAGAACTGGGCATATCTCAGAATTGGTGATGAGTACAGGGTAAACCTGGAGTATTTTAACTCATGGAGATGCCAAATGTGATGTACAATCAGAGGAGGAGAGAGGTGAGGTTAAAAGAGAAGATATAGAAAGTTGGTTTTGTTGAACCTATACTGATATCAGGAGCTTACGTAATTTTGAAGGTGAAAGTTGTGGTATTATTTACTTCAGCTTCTTTCTTGTGAACCCTCTATCTGCATCTTAGATTTATCAGTTGAATGAGATGGACCTCTTGCATGAAGTTTGGATACTGTCGAACATAGAAAGCATGTGATTCTTTTGAGTTTTGTAAAAAGAGGTTTTTCTCTTTGGCACGGCAGAGGTGAGCAAAATTTCCCCTGGTTTAGCTTTTATAACAGGCCTGGGGAGCATTGTCTCAAGAAAATGACCTTGGTATAAAGTGCTAAAGATTTTTATGTTTTTTTCCCCCAAAATACCAAGAAATCACTATTAAAAACTCATAATCCAGGGCTTTACAGTATTATATATAAACTCTTTGGCCACATCCTCGTTCTCTGAAAAAAATGTTTTTCCTACTAATTCTGGATGCAAACCTTAGCGTCTGTTTTCCCCCTCCTAGTTTCATACTCTCACTATTTTTTCATTTTTATTATCACCATAACAGAGGGATTCTGATCCATAGACAGATTCATTTTTCCAGAGTCATGCAATCCCAGTTACTTTCTACTTTGTGTGGACTAACAGATTTTTCCACAAGAAATTTGTGGTTTCCAGGTATTAATCAATGCCTGTATATAATCTAATCTGCTTCAGCTTTCCTCACAACTAAACAGATAAAATAGTTAACTGCAAAGCAAATTTCACTGTTCTCACTGTCTAGGTTTCCTTACGTGCAATGCAGGGAATAAGGCAATTTATTAGGAATATTATTTACCTTCTACTGTAGGTGGCCTATGTATTCCAGTAAATGTTTACCATTACATTGCTCTAGTTAACCAGTAAAACACTATATAGAAACAGCTCACTGTATACTTTTCATATAAATGATACTAAAGGACTCCTTTTCACTGGCATACACTGTACTGTAAGTACTCAATAATGAAAATGTGAAATGGATTCTATAAATGTGCTCCTAATATATAAAAGAATATATATTGCCTGAGACGCTTGGACATACAGAGAAAGTATTTTTCTAGAATGTGATCAAAACTTTAAAATTGGCCCATAGGGAGAGATGGAGCTAATGTTGCTTACAGTTCCTCCCACGAAATCACCTAAAAATGCAATAATAGCAAAGCTGTGAGTCTCTTTTGTCCTACTCCCAGGCCTCTATTTCTTCATCCAGTCTGTAAGTCTCCATATTTTGGACGTATGACTTGAGGAGAGAAGAAGGTATGGGAGAGGGGCTGTACGATGGGAGGCAGGTTCGGGGACAAAGGCAAGGCTATGGCAGCAAGCTGCACCTGGGAAGAGCTCAAATTCAAAGAGCTCCTGGTGGCAACACGATGCCGCAGCCTTGTGCTGCGGCACTCGGAGCTCTGGGTGCCAGATGCAACCAGCTGGTGAGCCCATCAGCTGCTCCTGGCAGCGGGCCACATCACAGCCATGGGAATGCCTCCATTGTCAGATGTCTACAGCATGACACTTGCCAGATCTTCTCCTCCTGTGAGATAATGCTGTTTCATACTTAAGAGATCAGTCTTGCACCCGCTACTGTCTGTATTTATTTATTTATTCATTCATTCATTTATGCATTTTCTGCTCCGGACTTCAGTGGAATCAAAGTTGGGACATTAATTTCTCATCTGAAGAAATCAAATGGGAACCCTTAAGTGTATCTCTTTCTCCCCTGTCCGAGTAAAATGTTACTTCTTGAGAAATTGGGAATAAATACATCATCAGACAGAGCTGCACATGGTAGGAATTCAGAGAGTGGCAGGCTGTCTGCAGCCCCCTTCCTCCCCTCTTTACTGGCTAAGGCTGCCAAACTCAATAGCCAGTAAAAACAAGACATTAAAATGCTATCGCTGACTTAGAAGTGCTATCAAACCCATACAGTGCACTCTTTGCACAAGCTCATTTTCCACAGACAGAAAAATCAAAGAATTCAATAATAACGGAAAAATCATCTGGGAGAAGGGGAGGAAAGGGAGGCACAAAAGAAAAGAAGGTCTTCTGCTACAAAGCAGAGAGAAGTTAGAGTCAGTTGTAAGTACTCACAGTCCCTTGGTAAAAACAAAGTAGATCAAGCCAATTCCTCCCCCTGTGCACAGTCAGTTTGTCACTCAGAGACACAAATGTCCACCATCCCAGGAAGAAACCTGAAATAACTTCCTCAACCAGAATTTTTAAAAGGTGAAATAGCTAAAATTCCCTTGTGTCTTCCGCTGTCCCTGCCGCTCTTCTCAGTTAAGGTACCATCAGAGAAAATAACGGCTTGGTCTGTGGAACAGTCACAGTCCACTTCTTTTTTTACAAATTATATGAATGGGTAAATTGAGGCGGGGAATGACTAAGACTGTAGTTTGCTTTTTAGCCATAAGCTACCTCATAAGAAACTGAGCTGCAACAGAGCTTTGTCTTACGTTAGGGAATCAGCATCACATGTACAATACCTATGCATCGTCCTTTTTAGAGGAGAGAGAAAGCTTGTCAGGTTTCATGTATCTTGCCCCTGATGGGAGCGTAGAGCTGTTGTGGAAAGGGCAGCAGCTCTGTTGCACACCTGAGAGTTCATCTACGTCATTGCTTCAAAGACCTCGTTAACTCTGACTGAAGACACAGTCTGTAGATATGTTTTCCCATATTACTAGATGTCTTGCTTCTGCTTGCTGAAGCCTGTGGCCTTCTGGGTTCTTCACAAAGTACCATCTGCAGCTCTGAACTCCGCCACTGTCTTGATGCTCAGCAGGGCAGTAGACAGGATCCTGAAAACAGCCATAGATGTCCTGTGACAGGCAGTGCAGACCAAACTTTTACATCTCTTAGGTATGTGTGCAAAGTTCTCAATCTTGATTTCCCAATAACATCAAGAAAGAAGCTTGGGTCCCCCAAATCCAAAATTCTCTTACTGCATTCATCACTTTGCAAAGCTCTGATAAGAATGAAAATGTAATAGTGAACATTTATATCCACATAAAGCCATTCATTCTAAAAGAACCATTTTTACAGAGGGAGAGAGAGAGAGAGAGAGAGGAATTAGTTAAATGAAATGAAATACAGCCACTTCTGCAATGGAATGTAGCAAATGTGCATCTCCACGCAATAGTTGAGGACAGACAGTAGGGAAGGATATTATGCCCAGCTGAAAAAGTGTTCTCTGATTCATGGATATATTTTAGTTCTGTTCCATTTATGTGGCCTTTGTTTCCCTATCCAAGCAGCTGGTACATGATGGTGAAAATCTGCCTTCAGTTTTAATCACAAAGGCACTTTAGTTTCAATCAGAAATGCACTTTATTTTTTCAACAAAAAATGAGAAAGCACTGACATTTCCAAAGCACATAGTTTATATCACAAAAAGGTTGCTTAATCATGTAGTCTGGTTTTGGAGCACTTTCATCTTTTAAATGTTTCTGAGAAGAACCTGCATTCATTTCAGGTTAGGGTGTGAGAGCACATAAATCTGCAGCCATGCTGCTGCTAGGGTGAGGTCTGGTGCAGGAAGCACCTGCTTTTAACAGAAGTTCGAGCCGGAGATAAGAAGGTAAAGATCATCCTGGGTTTTAGCAGCTTTTATCCAATCAGAGGCCAGGATTTTCTAGCCCAAGTTCATAATTATTATTTAAGCATGACAACCTCAGATAATTTTGCTTCCTTGCGCTAAATCTTCCTTGGATCTTGTGATATAGCAGCTCCTGTATCTGGGTCGTTATTCATTGTTATACGGTATAATGCCACTGAAGGATTAAGATGATATTAGCAAATGCATTATGAAGCCACAAGTAATCAAGCTTAATGTAGAGTGAGATTTGGAAGTAGAAAGTATTCAGACTAAGATGTTAGCAGTGTGTTATGGAAATGGTTTAATCTCTGGGTATAAGTAGCTAATATATGCTGAATTTTAACATCTGTGTGCAACTTCGATTAACATCTCCTAAATACATAATCCCCATAGCAATCCCACTAAAAAATGGGAGCTTAATTGTCGCCTTACAGTCTAGTACCTTTCACCTACACATAATGCTACCATGATGGCTTTTCAAAACAGCAAGAAGGAGAAGAAGAAAGGAGAGAGAAGAAAATCAACCAGAAGAATTTGTCGGCAAGACACTTTAACATCCGTTTCAAAAGTCATAGATTACAATTTAAAATGGAAGTCCCCTTTTGAACAAAGAAGGAAAGGTTATGAGAAAATACAGTTTGGAATTATTGATGTATAAAGCCATACGTGATTGCGTCTGTCCTATAGCTCCCCCAAATGCATCAAATGGATATTGCTGAAACCTCATGGAAATAAGAGCAAGAGGAGATTTGACTACAGTGATTCTCATTACTGCTTAGAATGCAGGTTGATGTGTCTCACATGGAATATCTGCTTTTCTCATTCAGCCTACTTTATGGACTGCATGTCAGATGGGCGGTATGTGTTCTGCTCAGATAACCTTGGGAACATGTAACAGTCATGCAAATTCTAATTCTAGAAAAAGAAATAGTCAATTGACCGTTGATTGTTCTTTTCCTTTATCCTACTCTCTCATATAAGCACCCAAGTGTAATGATTGTGAACTCAAAGAATTTCTGTTTCAATGCTCTTTATCTTTACAGGTAATGAAGTTAGTGGGTTCAGCCTTAGTTCTTTAGGTTTTCTGTGGTTTTTGGGGGTGTTTTGTTTTGTTGCTTTGTGTTTTTTGTTTTCTCCCAGCAGGGGCTATTTAAAAATGGTGCAGCAATTATCTCTTTGCTAGCATTGAAGTTTCTGTCTCTGCAGATATGTACTCAATGTTACACCAAAGCAGGAAGCAAATGACTAGAAACACATGCAATAAAACAAAAGCTTTAACTTGGCTAGAACAGTAGTGAAATGTTCTACGTTGCAACGTGACATGTTGCGATTTGTTATTACAAACAGGCTCATATCCTGATCAGATATTGTTAATGACAGCAGATTCACTTCTCCAGTTTACATGTTGATCTTGGGGAAAAATAGCGCAATATAACTTGCCACCCCCCACCTCTACTTCAAGGCCTTTTTGGCATCAAACGAATCAGCCCTTTTATTAAATTACCTTCTCTGGGATTCTCAGAGAAATATCCTTTGCTTCCTTCATTCAGTTTTTCAGAGCCAGGGTGCTGATGACACTCAGAAACCCCTTGGTATTTTTACAGATTATTTCTTCTTCCTCCATTCTGTATGTCAGAATTGATTCCCAAAAATATTTATCTACATTTTGTTAATTGTAATTTAAAATTGTATTCTAAAGGGTATACATTTAGACTATAGTAATTTTGAAGGCGAGCAGTTATTTCATTGGGTTGTCACTCCTTCCAGAAATCAAACCCTCCCTGTCATATATAAATAGATTGCTTGATATACATGCAATATCCTGTCGGTGTCATGCACTCTTTTCTTTAATCTGACTGACATAGCACATAATAAAATGCTCACTTCAATATATGTCTGTTGCATTTTGCCTAATTCTGGGCTTAGTTTAATATTAGTCATGAATATTTCCTACAACTGGATATGAATTTGAATATATAAAAGGCACATTTTATGTTCTTGCTGCAGCACTTGCTTCTCCCATATATTTTATTGCTTTCCCTGCTAGTGATGAATTAAGTCATCTGAAGAAAAGAAGAAGGGGAAGCAACAGGGACTATAGCCGTTATCTTTATCCACAAGCCAGGTGTAGCATGTGAGAGGGAGAATTGCATTCTTTGCACTTTATTTTCCATAAGTAACTCACAGCAGTGAGCGGGAGGGAGCCATCCTCTCCAGTGGCCATTGCAAGAGGAAATACGGAATTCCAGCGTATTAAATCTAAACTTCTTTCCATACAAAGGTACTTGATCAGAATATATCACCAATTTTATTCCATATAATTTATATGGATTGTTTTCCAGGGGAGGCAGAGATTGGGTTGACATTTTGTTTCTCCTCTGTCCTGCTGCATATTTAAAGCAATATCTTCTTCCGGTAAAAAGCTGTTTCCGATCCATGGCCTGGATGCTTAGGTGTTCGTCTGAGTTTTTTATAAGTGGAGATTACTGCACTGAACAGAAAAATATTTTGACTTTTTCAATATTCCTGCCAGGGAACATTCCTAAACATTCTGAGAACAATTTCAGCAAGACGGTATGCGTATACAACAGCCCACTTCTCATACACATATAACTGAAAAAGGTCTCTTTAAGGAATCTGTAAAGTGCTCAAATGCCTTTGAGCTCTATTTCATAAAAAATATACAGAACTTGATCAACAAAGGGAATATAACCCTTCCCTGCTGGTTTTTAAGGTACCTCGTGCAGTCAGATCTTCCTGACTGATTTTCAAACAAAGGGTCCGGTGCTTACGTCTGTGGTATTAACTATTCTTCCCAAACATCTGCTCTCAGTTTAATCATTTTATTGAACTGATCTTGAGGGTCATTTTGGCCCTGGTTTCTGGTTGTTTGATGGAGACACACATTCAGGTTTCCTTGTGGGAGGATGTGGATGACTAGTGAGGAAACCTTCTTAATTCTTCCATGTTATAGAAAAGCTGCCTTGGATAGTAATTACTTTTATTGTAATTGGAGAGTTGATGTGGATTCTGAAGATGTCCATTTATTTTTTTCAGTTTCTGAAGATAAGAATGTATTCAACAGAGTATCTTTAGAAAAATAAAATTATTGAACCCTACTTTTACTTCTAGTGTTGGACTAGATACTTAATCGTCTGCTTTTATAGCTGAGAAGGAAGAATTAGGCCGCATGTTTAGAGACACATTTTTATTAATTTGTGACATTTTCTCCTTTCCCATGGCTATTTGGTCATCTGAAACACATACAAGCTGAGGTGGTTTTAGTTTCTTCCTTTTAGTTTTCTTCCTTCTTCACCAAGAAATTAGTGTTATGAAAGGAAACAGAAGCAATGGCTATAATTTCTGTGCTTCAGCAAGTCAAAAATATTTAAAGTACTATGGTGTTTCTGGCTTGCTATGCCACAAGTCTGCACACAACTTGTTGCTCTTAGAAAGTCTGTTTCACCATTTGGCAACGGACAGTTCTTTTTTCATGATGCCTGAAACGGAATAGAGTCTCAGACTCTTTCAAACCTGCCCGTGTTCCCCTTGTTTTATTTGTCGTGCAGAAGTACAGTCTGTTCTGTCTACATATTGGGTGACCTTGCCTCCCTATGGATAGAAATGACGGAAAAAATGAACCACTGTCTAAAACAGATTAGATGCCAAACCTAGTTAGATCTTGCCTAATCCTATAAAAGTATGTCAGTTAGGGACTTACTTGACCTAAGGAAAAAAGATCTGAAAACACTATCCTAGCTGATTACTTATTCAGCTTGATTATACTGCAGCCACGGCTTTATTACAGCAGACAAAGTATGGTCATGCAAATTTAGTCCACTTTCCATCACCCTATGTATGGCATCCACACAGCATGTTAAAAAGTATTTTTATTCAACAATGCAACCAACCTAGAGCAGATTAATTGCCAAAACAACAGAGTGAAATCCAAACAGAAATTACTTCCTAGTTAGACAAGGCTTTTGTAATAGTGTCCCACATTGTTCTTGCTGAGTGATTCTGACATGCTTGAGAAGTTTTATGGCACTAATGACACTATTACAATTGTTCTGCAAATCCTGAGCTACTTTTTGCTATTGTCTTAATACCAACGGGTTTTTATATATAATTATTGTCAACATGTATCTGTCAAGATAATTAAATAATTTTTAGATCGTTCTTTCTTTCTTTCTTTCTTTCTTTTAGAAGAAGACAAATGATCAAATGTATGTGTGCACAGAAAAAAAATGGAAGAACCTTTGAAGGAAGGTTTCTCTCTCCAGCAGTAGAACATATTGGATGTTACACGCTGGATTCAGTGTTATTTTGGTGAATGCTATAACAGTCAAATTAGCTAACACAAAGGGAATGAAAAAGGTGTTTAGAACTAGTGACAGTACTTCAAAAAATGAGGCTGGGTCAAGCACTATATGAGCACTAAAGCGAGTATGGAGTATAATAAAGCAACTTGTTTTTTTGAATAGCTGGGCACAGTATAGGTAAGCCTATTGTTCCCCAAAGGCTGCTTGCAGTTACTGTTAACGCACTTCTGTGCTTTTACCAGAGCCTTCAGTAGCTGTGACAGTGCTTGCAAATGTGATGCTCGTGACAAGTCTGTCTGCTTCTAAAGCATGTGAAGAAAGCCGAACACTTTTAATAATACTAATGGAGAGATTATCTTTAGCTTCTGATTTTTTTTCCTTTTGAAAATAAAAGTGGGAGGTTTGTTTTAACACTCTGCCCTTTTCAGAAAGGTTGTAAGAAGCAATTGAGCCCCCTCTGCAAAAAGCTTCCCTTTTCAAGTTTTCCACTTAATTAAAATACCACATTTTAGCTCGCTAGAAGTGAATTCTTCACCACTACCTTTTAAAGAAATAAAAAAATAAATAATATCAGCAATCCTTTGTCAGTATAAAAGTGTTTCTGTTAGTTTGTATGCACAAAGGGATAATTATATACTTTTAAAGTCCCCATTAAAGAGCCCAAAACTGTTCTACAGCTTCTTTATTAAAGATATCTGAACACTGCAGATAGCATTAAAGGCTACAAGAGTAGCCAATTAGACTACATTAATATGCAAATTTCTGCAGAAAAGAATGTGTAAAATGTTTTGAGATTATTTAGGAGTGTAAAAGAAGGACTGGACTCATGGGCTAAAATGATGCTATTATGCACATGCGGATGCACCTATGTCTGTTGCCTCTAAAGCAATAATAACACTCATTTCTTCTGTTAAATAAAAAAAGGTGTAATCAAAATCTGATTGCTTTTTTTTTAAAGGATAAGAATTAAAATGAATTAGTTAATATTCCAAAATGGGAAGGATTTCACAGAGATTCAGTAGATGTGTTGTGGATCACTTTTTCCAGACATCTCCTAATGCTTTGGTAGACCACTATCCTGTAAAATGCATAACAGAGCATGATTACTCCCTGCCACCTATATAATACAGGTCAGTTTGCACTTGTTCTTTCCCGTATTTTGCATTTCTCTGCAGTATTTTAGCCTTTATGCATGTTCTCTTTAACTAATTATTCCAAAGCTACAGTAAATTTTATCCAGTCTATGAAATGCAAAACCAACATTTCCTTTTTGCTTCTGCAATTAAATTATGTTGGCAAATGAATGATAAGGATGTTGAACAACTGTAATACATTTCCATTAAATATTGAGCACCAGTTGTGTGTGCATGCCTGTTCGTCTCTGTATCTGTGTCGATGTGTTTATGTTGCTTCTGTGCTCTGCCATCGAGTTCAGTATGTTTGTCTTTAAAACTGAGCCCCACTGGGCTCTGTGCTACACTCAGCAACATACAATCCAACACAACTTATCACACTGTGACAGCTAATATTTAAAAAACACATGCGTATTTTGAGGTTTGATAACTGCTATCAATCTCGATAATGGGTATAGAATCCCAAATTCTGACAGATACCTAGTGGAAGGAACATCCACTGTGAACAGCTAATGCTGAAGAAAATGAACAAGAGAGGCAGATAGTCTGTGTATCTAATTACAGATAAACCAAATAAATAATACAGAAAAAGCAATTAAAAATATCTACTGAGGTTTGCAAATTCAGAAAGGCTGTAAGCTTACCAAGGCCACCTAGATGGTCTTAATTGGATATTTTGTTATTGAAGGTTTTGAGTCTTACCTTATGGGTTTGGGGTTTTTTTTATGGTTATATTTTCAGGATTCCCACTACAATTTGACACGGCACCTTAGTTTCAAAGAAGCTGTCAACAAGGAATAGAGTAAAATGTGTAAATGTGGGGCTTTGATGCTTAGAAAAGGCACTCTTAAGAGAGAGTTAATCAAGTTACGGTGACCTCCAAAAGCAAAATTGCAGCACAAAGCATAATGGGTAATGCTATGTAAATTGCCATGTATGCAATCGGGATGTTATTATAGCAAGACCAAAAGGTGCTAGCTAATGACCTCTACATTTGATCTCTGGTTTTCCTAGGGGCTGACAATGTCTCTGGCTGAGACAATAGCCGCAGCCTGCTGATGAGCATGGAGAAGGGTAGGACACCTGTCTACTGCTGCACTTGCAGCCTCAATAGACCAGATCTAGGTGCTGCTAACTGACAAGTGGAAGCACTGCTACGAAGTCATCCTTAAATCTGCACTGCCTTAACAAAAAATGGCTGCTTCTTCTTCTTCTTCTTATTATTATTATATTAAAATTAGACAAAAATCTATATTCCCATCCTAGTAACATTTATTTTTCATAACCAATATGCACTTCCATAGGATGTTTCAGTTTTGCTGCTTTACATTTTTTAATTCCAGAAATTTTGTTTTTAAGCACCAATTAATCAAAATAATTTGATTTTATTTTACGTTGAAACAACTACTCCAGAACTTTGATTTCTTCTGTACATTATGTATTGTTTAACAAAAGAAAAGGGAAAATTTGCTGTTTGATTCCTCCACTTGTACTAATAGAAAACTTAATCTGAAATGTATATTTAACTATAAACACATACATATCTATATAAATTATTAAATTACTTTAGTTAGCTATCGGAAAACAGTCAATATCTTTAGGCAAAGGCAAATTTATGATGTTGATGTTCCTTCAACAATGTGTCTATTTATTCATAAAACTTGGTGAAGAAGTTCCATTTTACTTACTACAACTGCTTTAGAGACAAAAAATTGCTACATAGACAAATATTATTTTTTTTTAGTTTTCAAATAGATAAGAGATGCTAGGAATTCAAAAGTATCATTAATTTTATTTAGTACCTCATGTTATTAAAGAAACTTGCTATCATAATTATGCGTTTTGTACTTAGCTTAGGATAACAATTTTTTATGCACTCTGGCACAGATTTTCCCTTTGAGGGAGGCGATGCAAGGGCCCAATTCGGCTCCCATTTAAAGAAATTGTCTCAAAAAGGAACATGATTTGATCTTGTAAGGTGTAATATTATAGATGAAGGATTTCATTTTTAGGATCTCTGTTGACTTATATTATGTATGCAAGCCCAGATTTATTTTATACCTCACTATTGGTTTAGCTCATGACAAAATGAATTAAACAACGAATAGGTTATAGATATTTCCCTCGGGATGAGGGTATTTGATCTTTTTCTCTATTTTCTACATAATATTGAAATCAACATCTCCAGGAACTTATGATAAATGCATTGTTTGCTCCACTATTTTTATTTTTGAAGAAATGCTGTATGTACCAAAGTAGTGTTGAAGATGGAGACTTTTTAATTAAACATGTTTACACATTAACATTTTACCTAAGTCATTTTTAGCACATTTTAGGTAATATAACCCATGTGTATTTGTGTAGTCCTGATAATCCTCCTACACGCAGTCAGAGAGAGACTGTAACAAAGGAATAGCAATACAAAACAGAGAACAATTCTGCTTGATTTTCCATTGCAGTCATTTTATCAGGGACAGGGAATATTTTACAGTCGTGCGCAGATGAAGGTTGCATGCATTCCCCAGCATTAAATTGTGGTAGAAAATGAAAAACCTAATAGCATTTTGATGTATTCCAGTTAGGTTTTCCATTAAGAGAAAAAGGTGATATGTTCACACCATTTGTCAGGAAAAGAAGAAATGAAGAAAATGTTGACAATTTCATTACACTCTGGTTATGGGGTGATCTGAACTTACCTATTACAAGATAAAAAAAAAAGAAAGAAAAACTATTCAAGATATTATTAGTTGAAAACATTACTGTTTATAGTTACTTTAACTTCTGCTACAACTGTACAGTTGATATAACAGTATGAGCTGCAGATTTTAAAACAGAGATTTCATATCATTCACAGCCTTGCTAAAAAAATCTTGTATTCTGTTTGAATGACATAGCATCAAACCAGTCCCACACTGTTGAACAGTCCTCTGATTAATCTAGTCCTTAACAAATGTAAGTCTATTGCTCCTTTTTAAGCTCTGTATTTTTTCAGGAAATATTTTTCCTGATTTCCTTTCCTTTCCTTTCCTTTCTTTTCCTTTCCTTTCCTTCCCTTCCCTTCCCTTCCCTTCCCTTCCCTTCCCTTCCCTTCCCTTCCCTTCCCTTCCCTTTTTCCTCCCTTTTCCTTCCTTTCTTCTTTTTGTTTTCACTGACTATAGGATTCTCAGATTTTCTGCTGAGAATATTTCCCCAGAGGAAAGAGTGGCTGGACATTTCATATCAAAGTCAAAGAACTAAATGTGTATTTACAGGGTGCAAGGGAGTTAAGCTGTAGCTCCAGTCGGCTCAACTGGAAAAGCTGTTGTACAGTGTATCTTTAATTAAGTTTTATTATTACTTCCACAGAGCTTCATATTACATATAATAAAATTAAGAACAGATATTTGGGTGGAGAGGTGATTATAGCTGTGCTCAGTGGGATTTCTATAATTACGTATCAGTAGCTGCTCTTTAAGGAAATATATTTGGGAGACAAGACTATGAGAAGATCAGCACAATGCATTCTTTCATTTCTTCCTGCAAGATACCAAAACAAGACCCATACACACAAAAAAATGAATTGATACTGCTGAATTATTAGTTAACCACTTGCTGAATTCACCTGTCCTCAGTCTAAAAGGTGGTGAAGGTTTTTTCTAACTCTTACACCACAAAAAAAGTCAACTGAACACAACAATGCACTTTTATGCTTAAAATTGGTGCGTGCTACTCTGCCCTAGTCCTGAAGCATATAAATCCAGAGGTAGTGAGACCCCTGCTCTGGAGGCTTCACATCTTCTTCCTTGCAGTGGAACTGAACTATATACAATGAGTTAATAATATCATGATGGAGAACCAGAATATTCTCAGTGTAGCTAGCAGAACCAAGCAAAATGTCTTCAGTTGATTCCCATACACTTCAGTCCACTCATTGGGGAAATCAACTAAAGAAATAAACAAGAGGTGCTCTTACAGCTCTTCTCAAAAGCCTATGTAATGATTCTGCATTTGTTACTTCCAGTTAATTTTGAACATCACTTTTCTCTTCCCATCATACCCTTCTCTGAGGACAAAGTCAGTTTGAGATAGTATTATTCTACCTTTAGAAAAGTATGAATTTCTCTTACTGTTTTAATAAGTTAATATCTTGGTTAATGCAAAACAAACTGAAATCAGCGACAATTTCCATAGAACCTGCCTTTGTGTCATGGTTTGGGTTGGATTCGCCAATGATAATGACAAAAAGTATAACTTTTTGGTGGAGTGTAAGCACACAAAATTAAATGTAGTGACCGCTTCTTTGGAGTTGTTTATATGAACAATCAGTAGACTTACTTTGCTGGCTGTGCATAGATGATTTGGTCTGAATTCTGCAGAAGTCAACAAGTGGAAGGGCTCCCTTTGATTTCTTGTGGCTTTGTATCAAGTTCTGGCAGAAGTTAAACATCTCTGTATATTAAGCATATAAAAAAAATAGGAGAATTGTATGCTTCCTTGTTCCCCTATTCTTATGCACACTTTTGAACAAAGTTAGGGTGTAGCTACACCCCAAAGGATCATTTTCCTGGTGGAAATCATTTTTATTTCACAGTCAAACTATCCACATTAGAACAATTTAAGAGAGAAAATTACTGATTAAAAAATTACTGATAAAATTATTCATCCCTAATGTTTAGTTTTTCTAATTGTTTACTGCTTATTGGACCTGATTATACCTGGACATAGTTCAAGAAAAAATATGTATATAGTAAATTGTAAAAGAGAGCAAATAATGCTGCCCAGAGACTATCCCTCTTTGGTTTGACAAGAGGGTGGGAAGGGGAGTTGTATCTGAAAGTTATGGACCTAGAAGCCGGCGTACTATAACAAAGAAACAGTGGAAAGCACTTGTCATATCATGCTACTAATCCTTAAAGCGTTAAATATAGGTTGCTAAAGCAGACAGCAAAAATCTGCATTACTAAAATCTTTCATGCATTTCTACAGATGTAGGTGGAACCAGTTGTAGCAGTCATTGTATAATAAACCAGATAGATACAATTAATAATGCAAGAAAATAATTTATAGGCAACTCCTCAGACAGATCCATATGGATTGACAGTCTATCTATGAAAAGATTGTGAGTCCTTGGAAAAATAAAAAACATGGAATAATGTTTTTTTCTTTCCTTTTGTAGACCAGAAATGATACAGCAAGGTATTCCAAAGATCAGTGTTTCTGTCTTCATAAAATCATTCTTTGTTGTAATTTTAAAAAAAACCAAACATATTTAACCCCAAGTTAGGCAGTTTGTTATAAAAACTTCTATCACCAAGCAATACCCTTACATGATTTCCTTCCTAAAAGAATCTAAAGTAATATTAACAAAAAGTCAGCATTAAGAAAAAAGTAAAACTGCAGCATCAACAGTTGTCCAATATCAATATTAAAGTCTTTAATTAGACTCACAATCACATACTTTTCACAACCACTCTTTGCCTCATTCAGAGGTCAGGATTGGCCAGGCTTCCGGGATGAATCAAGGTTATGTTGTAAGTGCGTGCTTAGGAAGAGAACGGATCTACAGAAGGAGGTTAATAGTCTTTGGTGAAGGCAACTGAACGTCGGTCCTGATTTTGTCTTAGGCAATGACTGTTATGGGAAGGCTGCGCAAGCATGAAACCTTTTTCTTCTTCTGCAGCTTACGTTATTTGCATACACTTACAAGCTCACATACACACATCCCTCTGTTGATTAACTTTAAGGTTGTAAATGGAAACACGTGAAAGACTGGAAATGTTGGAAATGCCACTTCATAGTCTAATTTAACTCTGGCATTCTTGTTCGTGCTGTGATTTTAAAAACCTCCTTATAATTTTTGGTTAAGAAATACAATTTCCTGCCACATTTATAACCAGAGATTTACATTGTGTTAGCATGCACACAGTTCATCAGCACAGTAAGAGCTTTCAGATGTCATCAATACCGTTATCTGCCATTTGACCTAACTTATGTAACCACCAGCAGCAGTATATTATCAGCCTCTACTTTTTAAGGCCCTACATACAAAGAACTGATACTTTGCCATGTTTCACAGTCCTGGATTGCACTTTGTGGTTGAGCGAGCAATTTCTTTCTTCCATTTTTCAACTCAGAGCTGACACAGTAACTCCCCGTTTCTTTCCAGCCTGTCCCCTTTCTGGTCTTGTCCATCTTCCTGACAGCCATTGCCCATTTCAGGCTCAGTTACCGTTGCAGGGTTCCTGGCTTCAGCAAGGACACCAACTTGTTACACCAAACCCTAGTCCTAGTGCTCCACGGTTTTCTCTTTCCAGGACTGTTGTCCTTTCTTGGCTCTTCCAAACTTTTCTTTTGATCTTGTGTTAATTATCATCCTCAAACCCCATTACCTCATTCCCTCCTTTTGCTTATGCTTCAACAAACTGCAGGTTCTGTTTGTTTTTCTTTCTGCCTCTTAGTGAGGTTCTTTTCCTTTTCAAGTTTCTGGAAGCCTAGCACAGTAGATATATGAAGAGGTGGTCTTTCTGCCCTTACTTCTGAGTCCCAGTGATGTAGTAGCTTGCATCAATCAGGAACAAGTTGCTAGGACATTTTTATTCAGTTGTCCAGTTGCAAGGTAGAGTCTGACCATTACACACAATATTTTTGGGGAATTTTGCAGCTAGAGTCTAACAAGCCCTGTTGGCCCTGCATAAAGTGAGCTGCTCATAGCTTCACAAAAGACACATTCTTGACAGAAAATCCTTGTGTGCAAAATTTCAATCCCTTCCTCAAAAATACAGATACTGCACAGATACTGTGGATATTCCTCATGGAAAAATTGCAGCTTTTATAATGTGAATCTAACATGTTTTCCCCAGTCTTATTTTCAGCAATAATAAGATAGATTATGCTTAACATTTCATACAAATTGAATGCAAATCAGATATTTGGCATTAAAAAAAATCATCCTGCAGACTTAAAGTTTGGCGAAGTTCTACCTAACTGAAAGTAGCACCCTTTAATGGCAGCTTTTCCTTCACTATCAGCTTGACAGATCCTGTACTACCTCTTCCAAGTTCTCCAACCCTGTCCTAGGAGTCAGACCTCTTTTCCTGTGCCCTTACCAGAAAGAAGCTTTTTTTCATAAAGTTCAGGCCTGCGCCTCATCAAGGCCTTTGTGTTGCATGTCATTTACTTTCCTCCTCTTGATGTTTTGGCTCTTCTTCCTCTCAGCTGAGGCCCCATGGGCATGCCTTCTGTTGGAGTGTGCTCACGTCTTCTCTTGAAAGGCGCTTTAACTGAAAAATAGCCTTGTGACAACTGCACTAGCAGTTAAGTAATTTAATGTAATTTAACCTGCTTCATAATGGATTTAACAACTCAAATTAAAGCACGGAAGTCATCAACAATGATATTACAGAAATTATCACACTGAAAGCCATTTTTCCTGCATGTCCTTTTAATTTTTCCCTCTTTCTCAATCTTTGGAATTAAGAATTAAAACTTTCCACATCTGTTGAGGTTTACTAAGGCCTTCAGCTTTAGAAACATCACCACTTTCTCAATTTGCATCCCAAAGAGCCTGTAAGAAATTGTTCCTTAAATAGATAATTTAATCAGAAAAATAAACTTGTTTTGCCTGGTAATGCAAGGAATATAATAAATACATGAGGAGAAATTTGATTTCTACAAAACTTTAGAGTTTGAAGTAGAATTCTCCACTGTTTTTTTCCTCCTTTTTTACAACTAGACCTCTGCAATTAGAAGGCAAAGAGAATTTTATCTATGTGTATTTTAAGAGTCTGTTTGGCAATCTGAAAAAAATCCACCCACTTAACTTTTATTTATGAAAAACGACTTTGTGGTGTCTTAATGCTTCTTTTTAGGGAACCATTTGGATTATTAGCTCACACTTAGTGTTTTATTTGCCATGTACACCTCAGCGTCAACTAATCAGACTTTATTCTTGAACACTCTGAATTGCCTGTAGCACTTCACTTCAGCAGGCAAACTGACTCACGCTGACAGGAAACAATATGAGGCTTTCCCCGAAGGGACCATCCCATAATATCAATATGAGCATGTAGTCATTAGCTAGTCAGGGAACATCTAACAATTATACATTAGTCAAAGCACTTTACAACATTTAGTTTTGTGGAGAATCTGAGATTCCAGCTCTGAAGGTATGGTGAGCGTAAGTACCAAACTTAATAACACTGTTTTGTTGTAAATAAAATTAATTTGGGGAAAATCAGATCATCTAACAAGTTAAGCATATTTTTAAAAAATTCTTACATATAGTCATCTCACAAAAAAGCATTTCATCACAGTTTTTCTTTTTTAATTCTAAGGGAAAAATGGATTCCTAATGACAGAGGAATAAAACCTGAGCAGGGATGGATAAAACTATTTGCATAAAAAAGGATAAACAGTAACAGAGCTTCACAAACACATTACTTCACCATAAGAGTACTCACTTCCACTCCAAAAGCTCAGTGAATTAATAAAGGACAATGTTCTTACACAAAACAGTCTGAGAATATGTATGTATAGACACATTAATATTTAAATCTCAATAGCAGCATCTATTATTAAGCATTTCTACTCTTTCTGATAGAGGGCCTTAGAGGCTTCATGCCATTGCAAAAGAGGATAACATGATCTCAGGCCTTCGTTTGGCTTATAGCAATTCAATACTGCTTGGCATGAAGCCACATGCCCTTAGGAGCTTTAACCAGTGCAAAATGTTGCAGTTCATCTTGCCCACACCTCTGAATCTGATCTTTACTCTCTACATTGATGTCCCAGATTGCTAAGTCAAGGATAAGGTCTCACTCCTGTCACCTTGGCGTATGACGGAGTGAACACTTTTTAAAGCTCAGGATGGCTTAGAGTGGCCAAAACAACATTCTCTGGGTTAAAAAGATCTTTCACAGGAATCAGACCCAGGCTGTGGAAACAATCACCATGCAACAAAAAGATTGTCATGGACCTTGCCACATTCTGCACCAAGTGCAAGAAATTATGGAAAAATGTTTGCCTTTGCTTTCCCTTGCATACGTACATAGCAGAGACTGAACTAAAAAGGAAGCTGTGCAAAGTCCTAACAAAAATTAATACTGCACTGCAGATGCAGACACCAAAGGCATGTCAGCACCAGTAGCGACATTGTAATTGCAAGAAAACCTGAAATGCTTTCTACTCAACAGAGCACCATGAGTCCCATACAAATCAGACCTTACAAGTCAAGATCTAAATACTCCTCAGCTTTTCACTTAGGTGGTCTGGGACTTAACACATAAACCATTTAGAAATGCTGAAGGCTCGCTTTAGCAGATACTCCCATGAAACAGCAATAGCATGCTTAAGCATCTACTGTAATTGGCACTAAACATAAGGCTGAAAAGAAATTATTAGACAGCGAAGTACTGGACTGACTTTGATCTACACAGAATGAGCAAAATGCCGGGCATTGCTTCACAGCTAGACGTTACAATAATTCAGGTTTTGCCAGGAACAAGTTACCACTACCACACTCAATTTTGGAAACACCTGGTGGCTCTCCAGTCCTGCTGTTATCTCTTGCCTATCTGAAAGCTCACAAGGTAGTAAAACAATGCTCCATCAAGCTGGTGATGAAGCGTTATAAAACCTGTGATGGGTGAGTTGCAAAATGTTCCTAGGTTCAACTGCAAATTTAGAGTCTGATCTAAACCACATGGAGACTGCGTAGATCTATGTACTGTGTGGTAAAGCTTTAAAAGTCTCAGCTCTGGAATTTTGTGTATTTCCAGGTTCATTGGAAAATTCTTTAAATCACAAGAGTGATAGTTCAGAGAAGGATTTTTTTCTTCACTTCCTTGTCAAACTTCTACATTTACTTTGAGTCTTTGCATGCAGTAGCATACATACTATTCTCTTCCCCTCTTCCCTTTTCCATAAGAATGACACAAATAACTCAAAGGTTAATGATAAAGAATTCCTTCTTTTTTTCAGATTTTTCCTATTTTTAAATAAAGATGAAAGTGTTGTTAAACACTTCTAAGTGGAGATTATTGTTTCCAGAATTAGAAAATAATGTCATATTTTGATTTACTATTTTACTTCTACCCCTTCTACCCTTACACCAAGAAGTAAAGGATCGGCAACAGAATTAAAAGAACTAATGATTAGAAATAGTTCTGCTTAATTTTTTTCCAGATGATCTGCTATTTCATCAGTTCTGGCTATTCGTAATTATCACTATGTTGGTAGCTACAGATATCTACAAATTAGGTTGTCCTTCTATATTTTATTTCTGGTTGTACCGTAACAAAGTATTATATAACACCATGACGCATTAACCCTCTAGGAGAATAATGACTTGAGCTCCTCCACGCATTTGCAAAGTGGTTAATTCCGAGAACCTGGCAACTTTTAGACACTTAGAGAAATACCTCAAGGTCATTAGCAGAAAGACAAATTTGCTTATAACAAAACCCTAACAGTTTCTAAAATCTAAAGTGAATAGTTTCTGTGTATATACTGTCAATACTTGGCCTAATGTTAAACTTCCCCCTGCTATTTTTTCTTTTTTCTTTTTTTTTAATGGGGGGAGGAATGAGTGATGGGAAAGCTCCCATCTTCAGGATATCTCAGTTTTATTTTGATTTGCCATTCTTCGGCCCAGTTGTCCTACTTTCTCTTACCTTCTACATCTTTCCTGCTTCCTTTTATAAACTGGTGATAAGAATGGTGACTGGTCCCTAGTTGAATATTGTACAAGAATTCTTTCCATTTATGTTTTGAATTATTTGAATTTGTCCTCCAGAGTAAAAAGAAAAAAATTCTTCAATTCTTTCTTATAAAAAAAGAATAAATAGTAGCTTAAGTAATAATAATAAACCCTTTACCATCTTGTTCCTAGATTTGCTGTTCACATATGTCCACTCTGAGTAAAAAAATCAATATATGGTATTTTTTAATGAATGCTGAAATTTATCAATACTCACTTTATATCCATTATAAATAGACTGATGATGAACAAAAGTGTGAGTACTTCTTGGTTCTTAAAATTTACACCATAAAATTGAGCTCCCAGTCTCTTCACAATATGTCTGTTCTACCACCATAGTGAAATATCAGAAGACAATTGCTAAGACTAACTGATCGTCACCAGTGGATTTTTTGTCCTTTCTCTAGGGCGCTCACAGCAACACTTTTCAAGAGAGCTAAATGAATATACTTATTTCTTTTTACAATGAAGACGTTCTTTAATTGAATGACCATGTAGAAATAGCTCTTTACACCTCCAAGATACATATCCTCATTCTGTTCAAGGGAACAGTTTTTCTTATAGCTGTTGTACTCAATGAATACATAGATACTGAGAAAGTTAAAAATGTCTATGCCCTTTCTGATTGTCTAGGTATCACCCCATATTTTTGGATTTGGATTTTTTGTTATCTGGGTCATGGAGGAAGGATCGTGTGCACCCAGGGGAGAAGAAGCATAATGAATCTCATCCAGTATCCAATACTGTACAAAGGAGAAAAAGTGCACTCTACAGATTAAAATGAAATATGCAAGAATACCCTGGAAATTATGTGTTCGGTCTTTATGTATGAATTAAAGCCTTCATTTTCTAATAGCTTACTCTAATTTCCTTGTGTGGTTAGTACAGTAGACCTTAAGCCCAAGAAATGATTAAGATTTCTTTTTCTTTAGGAACTAATCCTTCCATTTGTAAATACCAATAGATCGGTCAAGTGGCAAAGACTAAAGAAGCTATAAAAAAACTAGAGAAGGCTATAAAAATAGTATGTAGAGGAGTTTCATTTCCCCACAAGCTTGTGACATCATAGATGAATTTTTAGTGAAATCTTATCATTATTTCATGTCTGCAGCAATTTAACATGTCTAGATCTGAACACGTGATTCTTTTGAAAGAAGGTAGCAATAAGTCCCTGTATCTGAAGCACAGACCACAGGCCATCGTGGTCACTATGATTTCAGCAAAGGAATCCTACCCGACTTGTTTCTTGTTGAACTTCTAAGGAAAGGGATGCTTATTTAGAAATTAAATATGCACAGCTTTCATCAAGCGCACATAAGAGAAGGATCACAATTACCTTCTTTTAAATTAAGATCTGTATTCATACCAATTAGGTATAGAAGTAATATAAAAGGATAACTTATGTCATACAAGTAATAACAGGAAATACAAAAGAAGAACATCATTTTAAACAAGTTATAAGTAGGACGATAAATTAATGGAAACTCAGCTACCATTTTCAGGAGGTGGCACAGAAACTTAAATCTACAAGATGATAGTTTTTGAGCTGCTCTGCCTTATTTTTACCAAGTTTTAGCATGGCAGCAGTTCTTTTAAATCACTGAGTTCTTGCATTTATAACATAGCAGGGAAGTTTGCATTAGATTTTTAAAATTTGTAACATTTTGTATCATTTCAGTCATCTGTGCTCTCAGGCAATGAAGGCAGGGAGAGGGTGGTATGAGGAATTACAGGCACTGTTTTCTGGTGTATTGTTCATTAAGCAAAGCCACAACTTAGATTCATAGACTTCAAGGCCATAAGAGGCCATTACTATCATCTAGCCTGACCTCTCGCTATAACAAAGGGCAAAGAACGTCACTCAGTAATTTCCAAATCAAACACATAAATTTGGTCTGAGCTATAGTATATCTTCCAAAAAGACATGTAGTCTTAATTTAGAGATTTCGGGTGATAGAAAATCCATTACTTTCACAGGTAAATTGTTCTAATGCTTCATTACTCTCACTGCTAAAAATGTGCACTTTACTTCTCAGCTGAATTTGCCTAACTTTAGACTACTGTCACTGAGAGCAAAAAAAGCTTTTTTCTTCTAAATTAAATTTGATACTATAAAAAAAATCTATTTTCCTAGGACACTGTCATCAAGGCTGGTCTTGACCTTCTTCTGGAAAAGTAAATTGACTAAGTTCTTTGTTCAACTTGAATCAGTCTAATAATTTTACTCAACTTTTCTAAAATTATCATAGACCAATAATCGAAATATGATGTTGTTAATTCCATGTGAAAAAGTAATGCTACCTTTTTATTCTTATCATGTCCTTTGGTTGATATATTCAAGGATCACATTCCTCACCATAGGTAGAAGATTAGGACAACCTAATAGCCAATGCCTTCCAGAATGTCACCTTGTAAGTGTGACCTACATGCCTTCTTCCTGGATGTCATACTGGTAAAATACATTTTACAATGTACATCCCACCTTACAAATCAACACTTCTCATGGATTTGACACTGTCACTAGCTTTAACTTAAGTATGTTTTGAATCATCTGCATATTTGGTCATTAATAATTATCTATCCCCCTGTTTGGTAACTGCATGGCATCGATTGTTCTAGAAGTGCATCTTTATAGGATTTTGCCATGAATGTCGTGGTCTGACTTTCTTACTGGCAGCTAGTATAGTGCTATGTTTTGGATTTGGAATGAAAATAGTGTTAGTAAAACACTGATGTTTTGGGTTGTTGCTAAGCAATTAAGGCCTTTTCTGCTCCTCACACTGCCCCACCAGTGAGCAGGCCCGGGGTGGGGGGGAGGGGGCACAAGACGTTGGGAGGAGACACACCCCAACTGGCCAAAGGGATATTCCATGCCATATGACATCATGCTCAGTATATAAAACTGGGGGAAGAAGAAAAAGGAGGGGACATTTGGAGTTATGGAGTTTGTCTTTCCATGTAACCATTATGCATGATGGAGCCTGCTTTCCTGGAGATGGCTGAATACCTGCCCACCTATGGAAATCAGTGAAATAATCCCATATTTTGCTTTGCTTGCATGCACAGCTTTTGATTCATCTATTAAACTGTCTTTATCTCAGCCTACAAGTTTTTCCTCACTTTTACGCTTCCATGGACAAGGACTTGGCTGGATGGCTGCACTCAAAAAGTTTTGGTCAATGGCTCAATGTCCAAGTGGCAACCAGTGATGAGTATCATTCCTCAGGGGTCAGTACAGTGATCGGTGTCATTTAACATTTTTCACTGACATGGACAGTGGGATTGAGTACACTCTCAGCAAGTTTGCCAATGACACCAAGCTGTGTGGAGCAGTCAACACACTACAGGGAAGGGATGCCATCCAGGGAGACCTGGACAGGCTTGAGAGGTGGGCCCATGCAAACCTCATGAAGTTCAACAAGGCTAACTGCGAGGTCCTGCACGTGGCTCAGGGCAATCCCAAGCACAAATACAGGCTGGGCAGAGAATGGATTGAGTGCAGCCCTGAGGAGAAGGACTTGGGGGTGTTGGTTGAGGAGCTCAACATGAGCTGGCAACAAGTGTTTGCAGCCCAGAAAGCCAACTATATCCTGGTCTGCATCAAAAGAAGCATGGACAGCAGGTTGAGGGAGGTGATTCTACCCCACCTTGAGTACTGTGTCCGGCTTTGGAGCCCTCAAAACAAGGACGTGGACCTGTTGGAATGGGTCCAAAAGAGGGCTACGAAGATAATCAGAGGGCTAGAGCACCTCTCCTATGAAGACAGGTGGGGACAGTTGAGGCAGTGCAGCTTGGAGAAGAGAAGGCTCCTGGAAGACCTTATTGTGGCCTTCCAGTACTTAAAGAGGGCCTACAGAGAAGATGTGGAGGGACTCTTTATCAGGGATTGTAGCAATAGGACAAGGGGTAATGGTTTTAAACTGAAAGAGGGTAGATTTAGATTAGATATTAGGAAGAAATTATTTCCTGTGAGGCACTGGAACAGGTTACCCAGAGAAGTTGTGTATGCCCCGTCCCTGGAAGTGTTCAAGGCCATGTTGGGAGATGTCCCTGCCCATGGCAGGGAGGTTGGAACAAGATGATCTTTAAGGTCCCTTCCAACCAAAATCATTCTATGATTCTCTCCCCCACCCAAATCTGGGGAAGGGGGAGGTGGTGGTGAGTGAGCAGCTGTGTCATTCTAGCTGCTGGCTAGGGTTAAAGGGCGACAAATACTTTTCACCCTATTTAACCTCTTTTTAAACAATTTTTCCTACCTTTGTAATCCATCAGATCCCCCTTTTCTCTGTTCAATATAGTCAGTATCAATGCAATCTGATTTTTTTTTGTAATGCGTAATGCTTTTGAAAACCTTTTAGAAATTTATATGAATGTAGTTTGCCTCATCAGACAAGTTTTCATTTTAGAAAAAATACTAAATTAATTTGATTAGACATGTTCTTTGTAGAATCATGTTGATCAGCATAAACTATTTTGCTACTCAAAATTTTGTACTGGTTTCTGTCACTGTCTGTAGGACACAGATATAGCAAGAAGACATCCAATGAAGGCCATCTATGCAGCACTGTCTAAGCCTATAACACGGCCACCACCATAGTAAACTGCATTGTATCAGGTATCTATCAGAAACCTTTTCTCCCCTCTGAACTCAAAATGTTTAATATCTAAACAGTGTCTAATGAAACTTTTTATCTCTTTTTTGCCTTTCACTTTGATGATCATCATGTCTTACCCAAAATTATAAGCTATTTGTAGTCTAAATTGATTGTCTTATATTGGAAGACGTCCAGTCAGTGAACTAGTCTTTTTTCCTAAATCTTCGGACTGTGTTGTACCCTTGATATGCATGAAAATTGTCAGAGACATCACCTGGAATTCTACTGGTAGCTTGAGGGCCCAATCAGGCCTGAGATGGGTAACATTACAGTTTGAAATAAGACGTGTTTTATTTTTTGTAAAAATCGGTGTAATGGTTAGGATCATATTTGATCAAGGCCACATTGTATATGCCAAAGGAGACCCTATACATTGCAGCAACGGTAGTGTGTGTTAGCGTTCATCTGTTCACAATGCATTCTTATCGTATAAAATGTGATAGTTTTCTTCAAGAGGCGAGGAAAGGTTGAATTCAAGATGAGTTACATCTTTGTTAGAAGTGGCATGCATTGGCACAGGTTCAGGGTGCTGCATTCTTCTTTAATTTATTTACATGTATGTTTTTTAATGTAGTCATCAGGTGGCAAAACACGGCTCAGCTTTAACTCACAGCTGTAATACTCAATTCTGTGTTCAAATTTGATATCCCAATCTGGTAGGTGAAATGCGGTCCAAACATAAAATATCTTAGTTCAAAGACCTATCTCACAGACATGATGTGTCAAAGTAATAAGACCTGACACTGCTAAAGTCACCACTGCATGCCAATGTATACAGCCTATACTGCGTGTCATTATGCATCTGATATTCCTGGATATGCTTATGCAACAAGATCCTCATGTCCAAAAGACGCCGTGAAGATGAAATCACACAGCCTGCTCATCTGCAACCATATGGTTGCCTACCACAGTTTGATGTCTTTCAGTTCATTTAGATGAGCTCAAGGAGATCTGAATCCTGGAATCTATTTACCTTCTTGTGCAGTTGACGCTTTCTCACAAAATCTGTTTATGGATTACATGGAGCAACATTAGAAAAAAAAAAGCTTTTTGCAAATAAGTTCTGTTTGCCATGTCTCGAGGTTGAACAGCTTCATGAATATACAATGAGCAAAGTTGGTAGAAAAAAAGATGAGGTATTTCCTAGGACCAGCAACTGGCATAGGCTTCATTAGGGGTGAAGATAAGACGTGCAGTCCTGGAACCATGGCAAATCAAACTGTAGTCCTTCCGTCTTTTTTGCTGCACCAGACACACCCTGTAAGTGGACAATTTCATACCCGTCCTGTAAAGACTCTGGGCAGACTAGATCCTGAGTGGATCTAATGTTATCATAATAATAATATGCTATCAATTACATATTGATTACTTCTTTTCCCAAAGAAAATTATGTTTCTTAGTATACTGTATTAGTCTTGGAGGCAAGTATCTATATTGCCTTAAAGGCCAGTGGAGAATGGGAGTACTGAAGTTAGACAATAGCCCTCTTAGGGTCTTAAGAGCATCTTGCCTCTCACCGTTGTCTATATTTAATGTAGGGATTTTATACAGTTGTGTCATATGGCTTGGATTAATTCCTTTGGGGTTTGCTGCTAAATGGGAATGGCCAGGTCCCACTGCAGATATTCATGAAACATTCTAGCCATGCTGAATCATGTCTGTACCATAAACCATGAACACAGTTGCCCATTGAATAGATCTGCCTAATCTAACTTCATATCTGCTACCACAGCTAATAGTGCAATCGTAGTCAGAGCACTAGCCTCAGCAAATCTGTTCTGTTACCCTGCATAAGCACACAAACAGCTTCCTGCTTTCATGGCCACATTAGACAGTACACGAATTAGATGGTTTAAAGATAGCTCAGATGTATTTCAGATGCTTAAATCACACAGAATCTCAGCAAATAGGGCTGGAAGGAACACCTAAAGATCACTTGGCCCAGTCTGCTATTCCACCTCCTGATTTGACAGCTAAAATGACAGCCCTTGCTAACATCAAGCAATCAAGCAGTCCCATACCAAAGAAATTGATTAATTCTACATTTTATTTCTTTTGTTTCTGCCACCATATCCGAAAAAGAAACAGAATGCAATTCAGACACATTCTGGAGAGGTAGGCACCTGGCGTCCTCTCCTCCAGAAGCGAAGCCTTACTTACAGTGTAAAGGTTTAGAATGAGGAGATGCAAAGTTATTGCCTTTCCAAAAATACTTCACTAGGATATTAAAATAAACAGTAAGATCAAACAGACATATCTGAAAAAGGGCTTTGAGGCCGGAGGAAGGACAGGAAGGATGAAGACCGCTGCATGTTTGTGAGTGTTGTGCCCAGTAATGAGGCAGTTTCCAAGTTGAGTTTTTGGAGTCCAAAAAGCAAGGACAGACCACTCTCGCATATCAGTTGCTTTCAACTCTGCTAGGACATAAGGTATGACATTTCTTACTTACGCTTTTGTTCCTGTTTCCTTTTTATCCCTAGCACTGATAGCACTTCACCTATGACCTTCCAATACTGTAGGTATGGGTAAATATAGCAGGTTTATCGCTTCATTTCATTACTGCCATTTTGCAGGAAAATGCATTGATAGAAGTCTTTTTCTTCAGTTCTATTATTTTCCTGCCAAAGATAGAAAATTATTATCTAAATTAAAACACCACCCGTATGTCTCATTTTCACATCTTAAAAGCAAAAGATTGTAGAATATGCATGATGTGAATATTCTTAGTAACCTTGGTGATGATTTGTGTTAAAAGAAACCCTCTTATCTTCTGACTGCCTCCAGCCTTCTGACAGGCCTACCATGTTGCTGTTGAATGTACAATTTTTCTGGTAGTATAATGTCAATGATTTAGCTTGACCAACATTTATTTCAGAAGACAAAATGCTGAGCATAAACTCATAGCAAGACCTAACACCAAGGATCAAATGCACCTCGATATCTATACCATACACCTTAAAATTTATAGCGTATAAAAAATAGTTTAGCAACAAATTAACATTCACCCTCATTTAGAATATTATTACCATTCCCACTACTATTGTCATTGCTATTTTAGAGATAGAAGTGAAGAGATTAAGTACTTTATCAAAACCCACAAAGCAATCAGTTTTAGAAATAGTATCAGAATTAAGGATTTTTATCTCCCAGGTTACAGGTTTTTTTTCACACCTTGTTCAATGACTGGAATATTTAAGCTGCTTCAGAAGTCATAAGTTAATGACCCTGCTATAAAATGATATGCTTACTGACAGGTGTTTGATATGTTTTTTCATATAACCCTGCTATAGTATTGTGTTCCATACTAATATTTGTCTTGCTGTTTTATGCTAAGATTTTTTTTTTGCTTTTTGTTCTGAAGATTGCCAGTCGGAAATGGGGGTGCTTTTATCATGTATTCCAGTGCCCTGGGAGATCAAACAAGTAATATTTCCCTGTAGGTCAAGACACAGACTTACGCTCAAGTCAATAAGGCTGAAAGCAGAGTTCACTGAAACAGCACCACGGAGTCCCTGACCCCGCACACATCTCACACAATCCCATCACATAACCTTCAAGGGGCTGTCTTCAAAGTTAAGAAGAAAATAAATAGAAAGCAAACCTCAATTATGTAGGCTCAGCTTAGCTGCATCCTCCTGACTGCATACCCTGCATCACATGGTCCCTACAGGGGGATTTTAATAATGTTATCATTTGATTCCCATTTCAGTTGCTTTGCATTGCCAGGTATTCAGCTAGCCATTCAGCCTGGTGGGAGACAGGAGAACTTCCCTTGGAGCGCAGGTATCTAAGCAAACAAACCCTTTCCATGCTTGGAAACGGCTCTGTCAGTGAGGCTAAACAATCAGCAAAATCCGGAGCCAGTGGGAGCTCATGAATGACGGCACATCCCCTAAGAAGTAGAGGGGAGCAGATGGAAATAATTCATTTGCAAATGCTGCAGCAGGAGCTGGGAGATAGTCTCAACTTGAATTGAGGGATCCTCATGTCCTCTTTTTTCCTTCCTTGTCTCCCTTAACAACACAGAATTATTAAAAGCAGGGAAACCATTACAGAAAATTAGCTATTCAAAGACCAGGATGAGCTCAAGTTCTAAAGTCTTCTACACGGGGGATGAGCAAGTATGACAAGTCGGTCCTGGATTAAACCAATAGATAATCAGATTTCACCAAGGCAGACTGTGAGACAAATCATTGTCATGCTCTTTAAAGGCTACGCAATGTCTGCAAAAGCTGCAGAGGAGCAGTGTTTTCTATTGAGACGACATTAAGAAAAATTAAAAATGTAGACAATAGACAACTTAAGAAGGAAAGCCTTTTGTGAAGGAGCACAGTTAGAGATCATAGATGAAAACATTATCATACTGCTAGTCTGAGAGAGCAAAGGGAATCTATGTGTTTCTTTTAGCCTGAATTGCTATAAAAGCTGTGAACTGATAAAATTCTATAATCAGATATTAAATCATTGCCTAGCTCAAAATGAGACCATATTTATTTTTATACTGTCAAAACCTGAAGGAATTTGGAGTCCCTGTGCATAGGGGTTAATGACATAATTTGATTTAAATGGCTTAGATTGTTTTGTGACTATACCAACTCAACCTGCTCCTCTTTGTAGTGTTTCTCTAGCTCTTATACCATACAACTGAGAGGGAAAAAAAATCCCATGGAAGGTGAACACTTTGAAACATCAATCATTTTGAACCCTTAATGCATTCTTCACCCAACTGTCAGGACTATAAAACCGTAACTGGATGCAAAATGGCTATTTTACTTTCCTTTCAAATATTGAGATTGTGCAGTGTAAACTAAACAAATAACTTCACAGATTCCTTCAGCTTGTGTGATTCTGAAGCTCCCTATGACTTGTTCTGGTGCCTTTTCTGTATGTGATCTGCTCCTGCTAAGTGAACAACTAAAGGAGGCACCCCTGTTCCTTCCAGCTAAGTCTGTCATTAGGATTTTGTGGTGATAAATTTAAGACATCCCAAGCTTTAATCAACATTCCATTTTTAATCCCTTCAACTAAATACCCCAAGCGTTAAACACCATTTCAAACAGTCATGTGCTAGCCACTAAACTGTTCTTGAAAGCTGAATTACAGTATTTGCTTTTGCAAAAGCAACCAAATTAAATTTTATGGTGACAATAGCTAACATTTTATCTTTTTTAAAGCCTGTTCACAGCAGTCATTCCTATCAAAAGTTTTGCTTCTAAAAAGTGAAAATGCTTGCAAAAGATTTCAAAGCACAATCCTAACAACACACTCAACAAAATACTGCTTATGCATTTAAGATTTTTTTTCATCCATATGAGGTATTTTTCTCATTCCTCATCTTACTTTTTTCTTTAAGCTAGAAAATACAGGCATATGTTTTAAAGTAATTTTTTTTCTAGGAAGCATTTTGAGGTGTAAATATAAATTGTTTCCTTTACAGCCATTGTACATTGAAGTAAATTCTACTGCATTTGAAAACATGTCAGCTCTATTTTGTACTGGTATTCAGAATCCTCTCTTTTTGACCAATATTATATAAAGTTCCTCTGGGAAGATAATGTGTATGATTGCAGCCCTGCCTTGTTAAAATCCATGGCTTTTTATGCAGTCATGTTTTCACCCATGAATTATGCATGAAAAAGTATCTCATTACATTTCATTTTCTTTACAGCAGCATCCCCCTTCTCGACATGCTCAGATTCCCATCAGCCGAGCTCTACTCACCCTGCAGCTTGGCTCCATCTTGATGCCTTCATAGCATTTTAGACAAAATGGGCGTGTTTAACTTGTCACCTCAAGCCTGGTATAAATTATTCACCAGAGCTTTGCACAGATTTGTGAGATAACCAGCCTGAACTCGGGGAAACTTCAGAGATTTGACTGTGTATGTTGTATTTGACAGGGACATTAATGGCAATTTCCCCCTATGGTAGTCCCAAACAGAGGTGTTTGTTGTTTTTTTTAAAGGATCCCAGTTCCAACATTCAGTTTTATTGAAATTTACTTTTTAAAGCTTGAGCCACATATTTTTATTTTTAGCATAACTCACAGATGCCACTAAAACTACACTGTTACTTATGATTCAAAGGTCAAATGACCAGAGAATCTCTTTAAAATGCTGTGCTTAATTTTAAAGGTGCCTGGAAAACTCTCCAAGAGTATATACATATTTAAGTCATACAATTTAACAACTTGAGGCCTTCTCCTTCAGCTGGAACCAAGAAGGTGGTTCTTTTTTTCAGGCAACTGATATTAGCAGAAGATCATACTTGAACTGTGCAGTTTGTGAAACCAGGGCCTGAGAGTCCCTGATTTTGGCACATAACTTGTATGCATGTCAGAGGACAACAGCTGTGTCATCTGTAGAAAGTGGAAAGAAGCAGGCATGTCAGTGGATATGTAGAAATGTATATGTTAATTAAAGAAATTAAACTCCTTCAAATTTTTTGAGGAGTCGTGGCAGTCCTGCTAAGTTCCCACAAACTGGAAAAGAGGAAACATAACCCCCTTTTTTAGAAAGGGAAAAAAGGAAGATCCAGGAAACTACAGGTCCATCAGTCTCACCTCTGTGCCTGGCAAGATCATGGAGCAGATCCTCCTGGAAACTATGCTAAGGCACATGGAAAATAAGGAGGTGATCAGTGACAGCCAACATGGCTTCATTAAGGGCAAATTGTACCTGAAAAATTTGGTGGCCTTCTATGACGGAGTTACAGCATTGGTGGATAAGGGGAAAGCAATTGACATCATCTACCTAGACCTGTGCAAAGCATTTGACATTGTCCCACACGACATCTTTGTCTTGAAATTGAAGAGACATGGATGTGATGGATGGACCACTCAGTGGATAAGGAACTGGCTGGATGGCCGCACTCAACAAGTTTTGGTCAATGGCTCAATGTCCAAGTGGCAACCAATGATGAGTGGCATTCCTCAGGGGTTGGTACTGGAAGGAGTGTTGTTTAACATTTTTGTCAGCGACATGGACAGTGGGATTGAGTACACTCTCAGCAAGTTTGCCAATGACACCAAGCTGTGTGGAGCAGTCAACACACTACAGGGAAGGGATGCCATCCAGGGAGACCTGGACAGGCTTGAGAGGTGGGCCCATGCAAACCTCATGAAGTTCAACAAGGCTAACTGCGAGGTCCTGCACGTGGCTCAGGGCAATCCCAAGCACAAATACAGGCTGGGCAGAGAATGGATTGAGTGCAGCCCTGAGGAGAAGGACTTGGGGGTGTTGGTTGAGGAGCTCAACATGAGCTGGCAACAAGTGCTTGCAGCTCAGAAAGCCAACCATATTCTGGTCTGCATCAGAAGAAGCATGGACAGCAGGTTGAGAGAGGTGATTCTGCCCCTCTACTCTGCTCTCACAAGGCCCCACCCAGTGGAGCAAGTCCAGAGGAGGGTCAATGTTGTGGTTTATCCTCAGATGGTAACAAAGAACCACACAGACACACTCTCAACCTACACTCCCCCACGACTGTGGGGGGAGAATCAGAAGAATGAGGCAAAATTAGTGGGCTGAGACAAAGGCAGTTTAACAAAACAGCAAAGGGAACAAAAAAACATCAATAGCATGGATAGAGGAATGTACAAACACGTTTGCAGTACTACTGCTCACCAACCAGACCCAGGACGCCCCTGCCTGCTCCCAGCAGCGACTTCCTGCCACCTCTCTCGTCCAGCTCCCGGCTACCTACTGGGCATGGCTCACATGGGATGGAATACCTGTGTCCCTGCCAGAGCCCTGCTAGAAAATTAACCATATCCCCGTCGGAACCAGGACAGATACAAAGATGATCAGAGGGCTGGAGCATGTCTCCCATGAGGACAGGCCATGACAGTTGGGATTGCTCAGACTGGAGAATAGAAGGCGCCAGGGAGACCTTATAGCCACATTCCGGTACTTTAAGGGGGGCTACAGGAAAAGTGGGGAGGGACTCTTTATCAGGGATTGTAGCAATAGGACAAGGGGTAATGGTTTTAAACTGAAAGAGGGGAGATTTAGATTAGACGTTAGGAAGAAACTATTTCCTGTGAGGGTGGTGAGGCACTGGAACAGGCTGCCCAGAAAAGTTATGGAAGCGCCCTCCCTGGAGGTGTTCAAGGCCATGTTGGATGGGGCTTTGAGCAGCCTGGTCTAATGGGAGATGTCCCAGCCCATGGCAGGGAGGTTGGAACCAGATGATCTTTAAGGTCTCTTCCAACCCAAAACATTTTATGGTTCTGTGATTACTTTTGATAGCTCTCTCAGCCACAAGATGTGATGGTAACGCCTCAAAGAAAAAACTCCATCCACTCCTCCTATCCTCCCCAGACACTACTCTCTCCCCTGGGAAGGAAGCATGTTGAGGTCGTCTATCATTTTGTGAAACAACAAGGAGTTAAATACAAATAAAGATGAAAGGTTGTGAGGGCCAAGTCACTGAGATACAAACACACTTGAATTAAAACATGCAGTTTCCTTAGGTTTCAAGTATTTTAGAACATATTCAACTCAGTAACATATTCTGTAACATTTATAACAGTGGTTCATGCTTTAATAGAATACACAACAAATGCACATTTTGGCTCCGGGGCTTCAAATAGCTTCATAGACAAGGAGACAGCACAGCAGTGTCTGTGTCACATCCTGGTTAGGTGGAGTTGCTCCGATGATGTTTCCCAAGATGAGCAGGAGGTGGGCAATGCCACACACCAGTGGCAGGAGCAGACTGCCAAGCAGCTGGAGGTCCCTGTGCCCGCTCGGTGCTGCTGTCTGGCTTTAAGTGTTGGAGCCAGCCCTTCTGGGGAGCAGAGCCTGAGTGTAAGTCCCAGGCAAAGCAGGGCACAGGCAGGGTGGGTGATGCTGCGCAGTCCCCTACTGGGGCAAGGAGCATCTCCCACAGGTGGACCTTCTGCCTGCCCCCATTGGCCCCAGCAGCTCACAGTGCTTCCCAGCTAAGTCAGCGGCATGAGGTGCGTCCATGCCTGCTCTCCTTCCAGTGCAACCCACCAGAGCAAAACCCATTCCCTCTGCAGCTGCATCACACCCTGCAGCCCTGGGGCACTGGGAACTGGGCACTGACAACTGCTGTCTTAGAAGAAAGGTCAGTCTTAAGAGATTCTTAACAAGGAAGCTGACTCTAAGCAATCAAATACTTTATTCAGCCTTTAACTATAGAAGTGTAAGCTAAAAGGGTCACAACAAAAAACGCAATCGTTGTTGTCACTCATGTTCTAAAACCAAACAGAACTGCTGCAGTAAGTACTTCTAAGAAACAGAGGTATATCCTCAGAGTTTTTTGATTTTCTAATTATTTGATTACTTATTATTTATTTGCTTGTTTGTGTGTTTCATTTTGAGACAACTAGACCATTTCCATGTTTATAGATAGTCTGAATTAACACATAAGGAACTAGTTCTGAAAATATCGTTAGTTTTATTTCTAACTCACAGCCTTTCTTTTTTCACCATGGATTGTATCATTTGTGAGTTGTATGTTCATCGGCAACTTGCAGAGCTATAACAAACATGGGACATGAGGGGAGGGGGAGAGGTGGAAACAAACCAAAAAAACCACAAACAAGCCCATACACTTAAGACCTCAACTATTCAAAATCAGAAATAGAAACAAAGGTAATATTTCACATATGAACTTGACACACTTCGACTGGCACAGCCTTCTGACAAAGACAAACATGAAGTGCACTAGGAACTATACATACAGAGTTCACAGTGACTTCCATTTCTCTCATTGGACAATTTTATAATTTCGTACAGACTTATATTTTCTTATGAGTAATCCACAGAGAGCTTTGACAATACCTTTCATATACTTTGTATCAGCAAGGTTAAAATCACAGAATCATAGCATGGTTTGGGTTGGAAGGGACCTTAAAGATCACCTAGTTCCAGCCCCCCTGCCATGGGCAGGGACACCTGAGGATTCATCAGCGGCGGGTCAAAGTAGCCCATTTCTTCCTACTGCTGTCTAGAAAAGGTTGAATTTTTTCAGGAATTTAGGCATTTTACATGCATACCCATAACATCCTATGTTACATATTAACTACTTTCACTCTAGTACTAAATATAATGGGCTTCAGGAAATTTTTGAGTTGATTATTGCAGAACAATAGTTTTAATTATGGATGATTTTTGAGTATGAAAACCGAATATTTCAAATATATTCAGTAGCTCAGACTCTCCAAAGGTCTTTCAAAAGAAATGTGACTGAATAAAAAAATACTTCTAAGTTTTCTTTTAATTATAGTGAAAAAAATGTCATTTTTGGTTTCATAGTCCTCATTAAATGCTATATTCACATCTTAATGTCTAGAAAATTTTTGTACGCAACTTCCAATTCAGCTAATTAGTACCATGACCTACTGGAGAGTTATAATTTAAGAAAAGAATGAAGAGAGAAGTTAACCTACCTCAAAGAAAAAAAAATTTAGTATTCATATGTTACTACAAGATTATAATAATAATCATAATTAATAATCTCTTCCCAAGAGAGAGAGGATGTGATATGAAATCTCTGTGCTGGACAAATCAAGTCCAAACAGAACAGTCTCACTATCTTCTTTCCCCTCTCCTTCCAACCACACGTGTTCTTTCTGGCCCAGTAAACCAGAGACCACCAAATCAGGATCAGCTCCATTATATGGAGCCAGTGGTGTCCCCCAGACCAACTTCTGCTTCCTACAAGCACAGGAGTCAATAACTTCTGTAAGGAACAAAGTTAGTGTAAGGAACAAAGCCCAAATGCTGTGTAAGCATTTGAACTTTGGATAACACTGATTTTGCCTCATGGAAAGCTGAGTCTGATGGCTAGCTGCTAGAATATGAACGGATTTTTATTCCCCAGACCAATAACTAGCACCCAGTGCAAGTGAGATAACAAGAAAAAGTACAAGGTACTTTGGTTAACAGTTTGAGCAGCCAAGTCTCTGGAGAGAGAGCATAGAAAAAGGCATTTTGAAATTCTACTAGAAATCTTCATTGTTTCTCTGCCGAGGGTTTTCAAAGTACTCATAGGGGGAAAAAAAAAAAAGCTTTCAGCAGTCACAACTGTGTTGTGCTTGATAATGTTTTGTACAATGTTTTGTATTGTGAAATACAAATTCCATTTGAGGTACTTTGAAAATTTCCTGGTACAGACTTATTTTATTAAATTATCCTGGTGAGTTTAAAATGCTGAAATGAGAACTTATTCATTCTGCTTGTGAGTTAAACTAGACTGCAACACTTCAGAACAATGTGGTTTATTTTTATGGACACTTTTACACACTCAAAAATCACTAAACTCTTCACAACTAATGACTGCAAATACAGCTGGAGTATACAGACAGTGTACATATATAAATAGGTAAGGAGTAAAAATTGTAAAAGGCTGTAAAAGCACATATATAGTTGAAATCCTATTTTATATACAAATATGCTTTTTCTGTCTTTATGTATAAGCATGGAGTTCTCTTTCTAATTTGGCTTATGATATTAACATTATTATGAACAGCTTATTTGTGTATGGCAGACAAGTAACAACCTGGCTTCTCTCTGGCTATTTACTCGACCTTTTATAAGTCTTTTCTTCTTTATTTTACGTTTCTTGCCCCTCCCTCTGCAAAAACATGACACCAAATAAATAGCAAATTTGTCAAAGGCATTGAACATTAGAAGACAATTCAGGTAGCAAGCAAAATACTGTTATTTTGAGAACAGGTAATGACTCAGAATTTAGAAGTAAATAATCTGTCTATGGAAAATATATATCAAATGGAACAAATTTGATACACATTAAATTTGGGATACTTAGCTTTTTTGATAAATTTATCATCTCCTCCTTTTTCACTACAGCTTTGAGTCAATAACTCATGCTCTGGATTTCCAAAGATCTGTATCCACCTATTAACCGGTATTGTCTCCCAAGAATATCAGTTCAGGCTAATGATGTGGCTACCGTTGGTCAGATAAGTAAGGGCTTTGGACATAGAAATGGTTACTGAAGGTAGCAAGAGAGGTATGACTTTATCAAATGCCACACATAGACACTATAAGTCTAAAAGTAATTTTAAAATGAGACCTGTGAGACTAAAAAGAAAATTTCCTGGGGTTCTAAAATTCAAAAAATTCTCAAGAGCATGAAAAGAATAAGTGCAAATAAAGTAATTCAGGTTTAAATGTGATTGTTACTTTTTAATTATTTTGTAACTCTAACAGAAATGTTATTCATCCACCACAACCTTATTTTTTTGTATTGGACTCAGCTTACTTTTACATTCAGGCTTTTGTCAACACTTTAATAGTATAAAATGTCCATATAAGAGAAAGACAACTTAATTTTATCTAGCAAGTTGGTATTCATGCAAATCCCTATGACTGCAGACTGGTCACCTCTGGACAAGTGGTAAAGCTATAGACTCATCTGGACTTGTTAAACATTCATAATAATTTTTAAATGGGTGTGGTAGTTCTGACATTGTTTCCTTTAAATCGATAGCAGTGAGCAAGAGAGATCTACAGAGATCAGTCAGACACAGTCGAGAAAGCTGCAAGTATAACATCATTTCCCTTATTTGAATACAAAGGTTCCTTCTCAGTATCCAGAGAAGCAACATTTTTTGTGATTCCTTACCACTGTCACATGATAAGAGCCTTCCTTGATTTTTAGTAGTTTCTGGAAACTTTTTCTTCTATAAAGAACTTGCTTGTTGCCTTTACGGGTGTCTCCTCATGACCCAGAAATGGAAGAAAGATCGATTTGTCTTCTCAGCTCTGCCTTTTCTCTGTAGTAATGCCAATGCACATCCAGAGTTCTTCCAACCGCTTTTTTTTTTTCTTTATGTATTTGCTGCTGGATCATCCCTTACAGTCGAAGTGTCTATGTGTTTTAACATCTTCTTTTATTCTTCTCTTTTGTAGATCCATCAGTTTTGCTTTTTTTTTTTTTTTTTCCCCTGGTGCTTTCTTGAGTTCTTTTTTCAAGCAAACCTTTTTCAATCAGCAACAGCTTAAAAATGTTTCTGCTTTGTTGCAGCCTCTTCCAGCTTCTTCACTTTGTTTTTTAATTTCTTCTCCATAGCATCTCTATTTTTCTTTCTTCTTTCATGCATGCAGTGCTGCTGGTACATTTTGAGAGACTCACCTATCTCTTCCTGATCTGCTTTTGAGGAAAACACTTTTGACAGGTTGAAAGATGTCTTTCAATTCAAGCAGGTAATGTGATCAGCTTCCTCTAACTTTGAAACATCATTTCCTGCAGCCATGATCTGCCCAACTTGGGATTTTTTTATTCTGGCTTATCCATCACCATTGTACATCACAGATGATGTTTTTTTTTCACCTAGGCTGGGTTTGAATTTTATTGTCTGGAGTATCAGTGTGTTCAGAATATATTTCATACCTAGTTTAGACTGTTTTTTAAATTGTCACATTAACAAAATATACTATAGTTTGAAGATATAATAATTAATTTATCTGCGAGGGTTTTAGGATTTATTCCCAGCTCTTAAGACTTGGCACACAGGAAAACATGATGGGTCCACATATGGTATGCACCTGGTTTACTCAGTTAGCCATTCCCTAGTGTTTGGCTGGTCCTATAATATTGTGAAGATACCTTCCTAGTTTGTTTGAGTTGCACATTGACTCACTGCAACCTCTTCCTAGGACCTGGTCAAAGGAAGACAAGGCAGAGTTTGGATATCACATCATGCCTGATGTAATAAAATTCAGAGTAACTAGTAGTGGGTAAATAAGACAGTGTCTTATGTAACTTTTGTCCTGACGTGCAGCCTATTTTCAAGGAAAATGTGTCAGTTGTGACACCATTAAAACTTTTTTCCAAGGTATCTTATCTTTTCTAGGTGACCCTCATGATATTACAGCTTCATAACCTGATTCATTTTTGCTGTAAGAAAAATGGAGGTGTGACATTATATAGGAGAGGGTTTCTAATATGGTAATGCAGGTAGCTGAAAAACACACAGAGTTAGCATAAATTGAAAAATCTAACTGCCTGCTGGTAGTAGAAGGACAAGCATGCTTACTTTTAATTGCGCTTACGCATATGTGTGCATATACATTTGCATGCATAGCTTATATACATGTCAGTCCTGTTCCACAGTGTCTGCCCAGTTCTGCAGTTCTTTCACTCCTGTCCCCAGGAAAGCCTTCAAAGATATCTAGCTACACATGTAGGTTTGTATATTGAGATCAGAATATGAGGAGCCATCCATTTCAGATCTTAAAGCTATCAATTTTCTTACCTATCATCGCTCAGATAACCACTTACTGTTCTGGTGTCAGGATTGCTCTGGTTTCCTGAAAAGAGAGAGAGAGAGGCTTACCTTCCAAAATGACACCTGTGGCACAATTCATTTTTCTGATGGATTATATTAAGAAGAGAGCACTAACTGAATGTACTCTGACAGTAAAAAATTTTAGGCATAATTGGGTCACAGAATCAACAAGAACATAGCGTATAGAAAGAAAACATGTTGCAAACCTTGCATAAGACAAATGAACATAAAAAGTATCATTCTCTAAGGGATTCTGTTAATTGAATACATTTAAAATTTTCAGAGGCAGTTAAAGCTGACACCTGCTGTTTTATAGACTGACGTGGTTAGAAGCTATCTAGCTCTTTCCAGTAAGCTGAAGAAGCAAAACATCTAATTAAAACGAAAGCTGTAAAGGCGTTTAGTCAAATTGTTTAAAGTGTTCTTTTTTAAGATGTAAAATTGGCTGGGTTTTGTTGGCACAGATAGTTTATCAAAGCTAACGAGTAAAATTGTGGAAGCCCAACAAAACTTGAATGTTTGAACAAAGATTCTGTGGAGCTTCACTTTTTGAAAAGCCTAAAAATGGATTAATACAGCACTTAGATTAACCTCAAAAGGGAAATAGCTGTACCTTATCTACTTGTACAAGATTTAGGTCTAAGGCATAGTTATGGCCCAGGGGCTGAAAACGTGCCAATTGTTAATAAATCTTGTGAGTTTATAATACTTTTCTGAAAAATATTAATTTTTTACGTTTTGACATTTCACATAATGTTTCTGGACTTTGTATGTGAAACGTAAAAAGCTAGCGCTTGAGATATCTAAAAGTAACAGCAATGCTGGTATACCGAAACATTCTTTGATTCCTTTGTGCTGAAAAAAGGATGGCATTTCTTGAGAACTGCTATGATTTGCCTGATGTAGTAGCTCAATCTATTATTAGTAGTATTTTCATAGCATCTTCAGCCAAAATTGCATTATACGGTAAGAGAAGTGTGAGAAAAGTGGCAGTTTCCTCCTCCAAGGAGTTATCATTTAAGGGTCCTATTCAGCACTTCTTACTGTAGCATATCACACACTGACTTCAGAGGGGGCTTTGCCAAAGGAGGGAGTGAATAAGGAGTGCTGAATAGGACTCCACAAAGGCACAGCAGGTACAGCTGGTGCAATTCCACACAGACAAAGCATTGTACAATACAATGTAGACAGTTAAAGCAGTGCATTATGTATCATTATGAAAACCATCCATTTTACATATAATTTATAATATGAAAGTGGTTATCCTCCCTCCAAGTTTTGGTCCATTTTTTGAGAGTTTTATCAAACTATTATTGCATGATAAAGACCACTTAGTATGGAAATACTATGATAAAACTTTAAATTCAGTTGATGAAACAAACAAGCAACAGATCAACTTTTCCTCTTAAAAAAGTGAGAGGTCTCTAATTTGTTGATGTTGATAGAGAATTCTCTTTAGTATGGGACCAAGGATTTTTAAAGAAATCATTATTATTTCTCATTAAAGTCCAAAATCTATTATTCATAAATTTCAAGGTGCCACACATGCATTAATGAAGGAAGCCTTTCAGCATTACAGTGAGGATGCTATTGTTCTCTTTGTAAAGCCAGGAAAATCGAGATGGAAAGGTAACGTTACTTAAAGTGCTATACTTTGACTGATTATGGTATTTTAACAGCCCAGATAGGTGCTTGGAAGGACTGAACAGTATCACTATTAGGCTTGCCTGAAATGTTTTAGACCTTCAGATGAATTACGGCGGCCTGAGAAGTTACCATGTCGGCAGAACAGAGCGTGCCCCTACCCATGGCAAACACAAGATAAAGCAGTTTAACCGGACCTTGTTTGCGTTCATGTTGGTAGTGGTCCTGTGTTCTTCTCAATCACAGCCGCAGCATTAAGTATATAATTATACTTAGAAATAAAAACACTTGGGTTCATGCCCTGGGAGGTATATGAAGGAAGAGCTTTACGTGCTTGAATTTACTGGAGAGTAGAGACTAGAAGGCCTTGGCAACAATAAACAACATCAAGTGCACTGCAAGGTACAATAATACTTTTAGAATTCTGCTTCAGACTGAATTTCTGGTCTCCATAAGTGCCCCCTTAAAATCAAATGGGCACATAGCTGTTTTATTGACTTTGCAGATGACAGAGGGATAAGAAAGATCCTTTGCTGCTACATCATTTTTTAGCAAGCCCTAAATTCCTCAACTGATTAAGAGAAATACATAAACAATATTACTGAGAAAAAGATCAGGAGGTTTCTGATTTTAAGCTTTACTACCATAAAACTTATTCTGACCCTGTATGTTCATGAGACAATTTTGGTTTAAGAATTGGGTATTCTGGGTTGGATATCACAACGCAGTAACTGCTGAGCATAAATTAAATTAATCTGACCATAGCAGCAGAAAATAAATTTATTCTCTGTACTTCCTTCAGTTTTCCCAAAATAATGTGGCAAATAATATTATTGCATTAAAAGATGAGCTAGGAGCCATCTGAAGAAGCAGATTACAGTACTGACTTGTATCACCAAGGGTGGATCCGCTGCAGACAACTACCAGAGATCTGGAGATTCCAGCTCCTTGATAAACAGAGATGTACCCAGGATGATGTTGTTGCAATTCTATACAGAAATTTTAATTTTATGTTAGTCATTAAGTCTGAATACAACTTCTTAGCCTCCAAACTTCATTGTTCAAACAAACATAATTTACACAAACATAGCATAGGAAACTGCATTCACCACATTTGCAGTATAAACACTATGTGAAACCAAAGAAAATGAGACAAATATGATTATTTTGTGATTTTTTTTTCTTCACATGTTTCTCTGTCTGCCCACATATGAGTCATATGTTTTGCATAGCCACAAAATAATTTTCACCGTTTTCAGTGATGCCTCTTTGTGGAGTTCTGGAAGGAAACCTTACTTAAAACATGCATTTGTTCCTTGTGGTTTATTTTCTCGGTCTATATATAGAGCAAATTCTGAAATTCACAGAACTGTCTACTTTCTGAAAAAGAGTATGAAACGCTACCTTGTTCAGTTTAATAATCTTTTGTGCGGCTTTCTGACGTTTCACCAAAAAAAGCTGCATCGAAACTTTAAAAGAATAATCAGTACTGTCCCATCACCTCATCTGCTTCATTTTTAATGTCCTTTTTTTTTAGGGTTTCAGAGGAGGATGACACAGGAGACCATAAAGCCAGACATGTGCCCACTAGAGTGTCTAATGCTAATGAAGTGTTAGTAGGGGGATAAGGCTGTTTGTTTCTCCCTTCTTACCACAGTAGGAGCACAAAAATAGCAAACCAGACCAAAGTGGATCATCATGTCAAAAGTCCTTCAGAGACTACGAGGAAATTAAGAGTTAGTGCTAGGGCATGAGTGCCTGTCACTTGGAATTGACACTGAGATAACACACGACGTGTGATTTATGGCCCAGAGCAAGTTTCTGAGGCTTAGGAAGTTACAGCACATTAGCTCACACACGTATGTGTTCATTCATAGCATCCTGCCACTTCAGCCTTGCCTACAATGGGCTTTAAGTTGAGTCACATCATTTTACCTTTGAACCAGCTAGGAATGTACAGATAGACAAGTGCTGAAGTTCAGCTGATGTTTGGTAATTTGATCATGTGTCTGAGTCTCTGGGCAGCCAGTGGAGCTTGGGTATGCACTGCCATCCCAGGGTGGAATGGCTCCATAGTCCACTGTGTAATCATTGAAGAACTTGTTCTTTTCTTATCAAAAATGTTCAAAATCCAACCTCCCAAAACATATATAGGGCCTTGGTTCAGCTGGAAGAAAAGCACTGCCTAATTTAAAATTGCTTTCTTGGTTAGAAACTATTTTTCCAATCACTACTTGTCAAGCAACTAGTTAAAAAAGCAACGATGTGATTCAAAGACTATCTTCAATCTGAGGTAGTGATGGTGAACAGAAAGACATTAAAGACATGAAAATTAACAAGCAGAGAACATAAATGATAGAGTAAGTATTTCAGACCAGTATGAATACCCCATTATTTTGCAAATTAAAAACTGTAAAAACTTAAGGAAAGATGTGTGTAATCATGAACCAGTGAAGTCTGCATTCAGTTTTTAAAGCTGTTCACCCAGTGCACTAACTTTTATTCCACACACAAAATGAAGACGATACACGCACATACATATGTAGCTTTGAAACTGCTACTGAGATAGCTACTTCCAGGAGATACGGATTCTCAGTGGTACGTTACTGCAGCAGGGACTTGAACTAGAGCCCTTGCATCGCTCGCTACACATGCACACCAGAAAGCAGGAGCTAAGTGGCCTCAGCAGGAGGGCACTTTCTGCTTGTACAGCCCTGGGACTCCAGCGAGGGAATGGCAAAGCTGCACAGAAGTGTACATACTGCACACAGGAAAAACGTCTGCATCTAACATTTATCTTGTTTAAAAAATAAATCAGATTTCCTAATTTAATAACAATATTTGAGTTAGATTAGGGCAGCAATAACTATTTCTTACTTCATTAGTTAAATCCTTACTATAATTAGGGAGTACTTCTTTCTGACTGGTTCCTATGGGATTTTAGGAGAAGGGAAGTGCCAAAAGAATATTTATGGTCTGGGTTGAGGTGAAGATCATAATTTGTTAAACATTGATCAAAATAAATTTCAGCAAATGCTACAACATTTAACAGAAGATAACTGACGATCTGGCACACAGTGTTCATGTCTTTTGAGTATTAAATGCCTGAAGTATACAAAAAAGATTACAAAAATATAATAATAATAATTTCTAAACCAAAGCTTAAAACAAAAATCCATCAAGCCCATTAAATTTTAAACTTGACACTACTAAATTGCTTTAATGCCTTCAATAGCACACAGTTAGAAGCATAATGATGTATTTGGTGAGTGTTTCTTACTTTTTGACATAAATTACTTTATTTCATTTTTTTTTCTTTTTAGCTGGTAAGAGGAAAGACATTATGCATGGTAAACACCATTACATAGCTGGATCAAAAGTACCCAAACATGAATTTGAGCAAATGTGCTTAATCTAAAAGAATGTAATTGTATTTTTATCAGCACTTCATGTGTCATCATTAATGGGCATCTTCTGAAGATGGTCTGACTAAACTGCGGTGCCACTGGAGGATGAAAATGACTGCTGAATGCCACAGTAAATACTCTTTCGGTGTTCTTGGTCAGTGCAGCACAGGGCTTCTTGGGAAATTAACATAGGGTTTTACATCAGTCAGAAAAAAACATATACATATATTTCTAAAGACTATCAGTTAACACAGGACTTTATAACCACCTTAAAACAAAGCCAAATCACACCTCTTCAGGTAATAAACAAAGCTAAACTTCCAAGGAAACTTGTTGGGGGGTGGGAGTGGTGTTAGTTTTATTTGTTTGCTGTTTTTTCTTCCCTGTGATACATATGTAATGATGTTTTCCTAGTGTATTTCCCTAAAAATATACCCAGGGCAGAAATGTTTAGGAGTTTAAAGAAACATAAGACCCTACAGGGTCCTCAGTTCAGTTAGAGATTTCCTACTTGTCATTCAGTGGAAAAAACTCTATGTTCTTTAGAGCCTATCTTACAATTCCCTATTCCTACAGAAAATTCAGAGTTGCTGTATGCCTGCAGTGTGGTAGATTCCCTGGGATCATGGTTTGGCCACTGTATGAGTGCATGGAAATGTAGCAAGTCTGTACAATCTACACACAGAGAAATGGAGGAAACCACAAAGTGTATTGCATGGATGCAATTATTGTGGTGTGAGTTTTCCATTGGGTGTTTTCTTGCCACGATGGATGAGCTTTTTTTCATCCTCCTGAGTTCCTTCACCACCTTTCTGGGGACATCAGCTCTGCATACTAATGTTGATGTTTTGCTACCTATCGTTGTGACTTTTAGCACTGAGAAAAATGGTGTGTCTAGCATGGTAAGGACATGCAGCTAGCTACATAGAAATGAGTGTCAAAGGAAAAAAAAGAAAGAACAACAAACAAAGATGTTTCTCCTCAGCAACTGGGAATGAGTCAACAAGAAGTCATGGTCAGCTGCAAAATCCCTTCAAGGCTTTTCATCAGCCTAGACAGGCCATCAATGAGGAGAGGACTGGAAGTGCAGGGGAGTCCTTGGGCGCACTGTGAACTGGGGAAAAAGGCATGAAAGGGGCATCAAGGCTGTGTTGTCTTAAGATGCAGCAGGGGCTGAAAAGTGGAAATGACACCATTACTCCTCCAGTTGTCTTCCTATAAAATGTGGTGGTTTCTTGTACAATGTGTCCTTTCCACTTTTGCCCTATATTGATAAAAAAAGGCCTCAAATAATATCTAAATTGTGCTTCTGACAGAACTGGATCACATCTGACGTTGCTTCTCTCCTTGCTGTCCAGAGTAAGGACTTCTGTTGAAGATTGTGACTTACATCTGGTATGGGTACACAGCTTTCCTCCACAGGAAATCCAGGCCTCAAGGCGGGTGCTGTATGCCACAGGCTCATCCAGGCATGAGCTTGGAGACCTCTTCTATGTGCACTGCTAACAAATGGCATTAGCATCCAAATAGGTGTTGATAGAGTCGCTGAACTCTAATGCTTCACAATCTCAGGAATTATAGAATCATCATACGATCATAGAATGGTTTGGGTTGTAAGGGACCTTAAAGATCACTTAGCTACAAATTTCCTGCCATGTCCAGGGATACGTTCCACTAGACCAGGCTACTCAAAGCCACATCCAACATGGCCTTAACACTTCCAGGGATGGCACTTCCACAGCTTACATGGGAAACCTGTTCTAGTGTCTCACCACCCTCAGAGTAAAGAATTTCTTCCTAATATCCAATCTAAATCTACCCTCTTTCAGTTTAAAACCATTATCCCTTGCCTCATCACTACACTCCATAATAAAGAGTCCCTCCCCATCTTTTCTATAGGCCCTCTTTAAGTACCAGAAGGCTGCTATAAGGTCTCCCTGGAGCCTTCTCTTCTCCAGGCTGAACATCCTCAACTCTCTCAGCCTGTCCTCATAAGAGAGGTGCTCCAGCCTTCTGATCATCTTCGTGGCCCTGGACTTGATTCAACAGGTCCACATCCTTCTTATGTTGCAGGCCTCAGAGCTGGATGCAGTACTCCAGGTGGGGTCTCACCAGAGCGGAGCAGAGGGGCAGATTCACCTCCCTGAACCTTCTGGCCATGCTTCTCTTGATACAGTCTATGATACAGTTGGCTTTCTGAGCTGCAAGGGTGTATTGCCGGCTCATGTTGAGTTTCTCATCCACCAACATCCCCAAGTCCTTCCCCTCAGGGCTGCACTCAATCTATTCTCTGCCCAGCCTGTATTTGCGCTTGAATTTACCCTGACCCACCTGCAGGACCTTGCACTTGGCCTCGCTCAACTTCATGAGGTTCGCACAAGCCCACCTCTGAAGCCTGTCCAGGTCCCTCTGGATGGCATCCCTTCCCTCCAGCGTGTTGACTGCTTCATACAGCTGGGTGTCATTGGCAAACTTGCTGAGAGTGTACTCAATCCCACTGTCCATGTGACCAACAAAGATGTTAAACAACACATTCTCCCAGTCCCTGCCTTTGCCTACTGCAACTTGGGAAGTGTGGCTAAAGCCCTTGCTAGTGAAGTCTGAGGCAAAAAAGTCATTGAGTACTTCATCCTTCTCCATATCCCAGGTAACCAGGTCTCCCATTTCCTTCTTGAGAGGGCACACATTTTCCCTACTCTTCCTTTTATCTCTGAAGTACCTGTAGAACCTTTTCTTTTTGCCCTTGATGTCCCTGGCCAGATTTAACTCTACCTGGGCTTTAGCTTTGCCAACCTGATGCTTGCTTCTCGGAAATTTCTCTGTATTCTTCCCAGGCTACCTGTCCTTGCTTACATCCTCTGTAGGCTTCCTTTTTCTTTTTGAGTTTGTCCAGGAATTCCTTGTAATCCATGCAGGCCTCCTGGCATTTTAACTTGACTTCGTCTTTATTGGAATGCATTGCTCCTGAGCTTGGAGAAGGTGATCCTTGAATATTAACCAGCTTTCTTGGGCCCTTCTTTTCTCCAGGGATTTATCCCATAGTGCTCTGACAAGCAGACCCCTGAAGAGGCCAAAGCCTGCTCTCCTAAAGTCCAGGGTAGTGAGCTTGCTAAGAGCCCTCCTCGCTACCCTAACGATCTTGAACTCCACCATCTCATGGTCAGTAAGGAAAAGGTCGCTGTCTTCTAAATCATCCTCAGAAAGAGAGTATATAGAAAATCCCTTAAAAAGAGTTTAAGCACATTACGTATACCATAGGAAGCACAGAAGGAAGATGTATAACCTTTATAAAACCTACATGTAATCTGTCACAGTGTGAAAAGATGATACATAAAAACATTCTAAAGTGATTATTTTAAACAGTCTTTGTAAATCTATGGATGCATAATTATTGCAAATTTAATACAAGTCCACATGTAATTTGTTCTCTTCCACTGAATCCTAGAAGTTCCACGTTTCCTCCTGCTTTTCCTGGTTTTCAGAGGGAGGTCCACACCCCAGTGCAACTCAAAACGTGTTTATCCCTATCAGCCCCACACTCACCCTTCACACACAGAGTTTTATGCATCTCTATTGCTCCCGCAACAGTCCTTCCATGAAAAGGGAATTACTTTCTTCCTTTCCTCCCATCTCTTTCTCAAGCCCACGTTATATGCCTCTTCTACAGGTTTTTGAGATCCTTCCCAGCTACCCTCTGTATTAGAGTTTCTCATAATTCCACTATCCATTGCCATGCCTAAAACTCTGTGACAATCTTAATATGCCCACATTTCCCCTGAAAAAAAGACCCCTCTGTGCTCACTCTCCCTTCTTCTTTCAGAGCAGCTATGCAACAACCCGTCTTTACCAGCCACTGTTCTTGGCCTGTGAGTCTGTCCATGTGCCAACCTGTTAAAGTCTGTTTGGAGGATGCAGAGAGTATTGGCAAAGCACGCAAGGATAATGGTTGTCACTTACCTTACCTGTTTTGCACACAACTACAAAGGTGCTTGAAATGATTACGTTCAATAGATAAAGACACTCTGCCATTTCATGTTTTTTCTCTTTCTTCTGGGTTTAGAGATTTTCTTTAAATTAATTGATACATTGAATATTCCTTAAAATTGATTAGATGTGGTATTCCAAAATTAATGCCATGTTACACAGGTACAGAAAAAGCAGAAAGGCTTCTGAGTTGAGCACAGGACCTCAGCGAGCTCAGATAATTAAACTTTCAATGACTGAAATGTACTCCAGCAACAATAATCCACACTGGATGTGTTTGCTTGGCTACTGACACACTTCTTGGGTGATTGAAGACACTCAACCCCCGACCTCATACCTCAAAGTGCAACTTAAACAGGCACCAGTAAGCCCTATGGTAGCTCATTGCTCAATTGACACTTGACTCTGATACCTGCTACGTAAGTATGTCCCCATGGATATCAGGAATATTTCCTCCTTAGCTAAGAGAACATAACAGTCACCAAAGAGGGGTGATGCATGGGTTTGTACTCCATGATGTTTCTTGGAAATATCTTCTGCAAAGGCTCAGTCCATTTGAGTTTTGAAGTTGCTCCAAGACATAAGGTCTTTATGTGCATGCATACGCTGTGTGTGATTCCTGGTTCCTTTACTGGAACTTGTAAAAATGGTGTGACTGTCTTTTCTTTCAATGGCTGAGACAAAAATTAATGCAGTTGTTCCTAAAGTGTTTTTGATGGGGGAAAAATCAACAAAACCATGAAATTGTCAAAAACAACCCTCCTCCCCTTTCTTTGGTTCACAGAAACCAAAGGGAAACGGGAAGGAATTTTTTTATTTGTTTTTTGAGGTCAACGGGAAGGAATAGGGGTGGGAGGGAAGAAAGTCACTAAAAAACTGTGTTTGGGATGTATAAGAAGGCATCCAGGAAGGGTAAAAAGCCCTGCAGCCAAGTTCAACAGCCTACAGTTTCACGGGGAAGAAGAAAGTAAGCAACCAAGCAGGCTGTGCAGCCGGGCTGGGAACCCTCTGGAGTTCTGAAGGTTCAAACACATGTACGAAATGGGAAAAAGCCAGAAAGTCAGGGGATTTCAGTTAGGTGTGAGTTTATCACAGTGACTGGAAAGGACCCATCAGCACAAGCAGGGTGTTGAGGATTTGTTCCTGTATGAGTTACAGCATATAAGGCAAAGTCACAAGGCTCTTAGCCATGAGCCCTGCTGTCCTTCTGTGCCAGAATCCTTCTGCTCAAATACGGAGCCATAACTGTAAAACAAAATCTGCTGCCTTCTTCTTAGCAAATAGACTTGGTTGCCGTTGCCATTGCAGCTATGACCAGCTCTTCAAAGAGTGCCTCATGCAGACTCTCATATTCAGTGCAGGGTCATGAGGCCTGTCGCTGTGTTTTGAGAGAAAGACGAGGACACAGAACTGAAATATTGGTCATTTAGGGAGTGAGTTTTGAAGTGAACTGAAGATGAGTTAGAAATCCCACTTTACACACTGTAAGCTCCAACCCCTGTATTGGAGTTAAAATCCTATATATTACCTGTGAAGATTTATCCATAACACAAAGCCAGAGCCCCAGGCCTGGTCTACACTAAAAAGAGGTTGTTATGTGAATCATACTAGAAAATTCTTTGAATGGAGAGGTACTTTGTATAATCAAAAGATTCCTTTTTAACAGTTACTTCTATACCAGCTTCCAAAAAGAATAAGAGGTAATATTGCAAGGAAAACATCACAGCTGTGTCAGTTAGGGAAATTATTTTTTTTTTTCACACTCTGTCAGAGTTGTGTCAGTAGCACTTTTAAGTTTAGATTGGCACCAAAAGAGGCAAAGCCCTATGTCAGAGTTTGAGAATTGTCAGTGCTAGTACCCCACCTCTGAAAGCCCCTGTTTTCTTCCCTTAATAAAGGACTGGGAACTAAAAAGTCTGCCACAGAGGTTTAGAACCACCTTTTACTGACACTGTGATATCTCTCTTCTCACTGAATGTAATTTGTGAAAAACATTTTTTAAGTGCTAAGAACTAGTTAGGTTTGAGGATGTGACAGATTTCGACTTTAAAAAGAATTGAACAAAGCAGGACACCTTGCTTACTTAGGTTTAGATTAAAGCTAAAATACACCTGATGTGTGGTTGTACAAAATAAAAGTTACATTAGTTTTAAAGCAAATTTTAAGCTTACTAATTTGTTGCTTATTGATAACATTAAGCTGAAATACATGCTATAAATTGTCTGGTAAAGAGAAATTCATATTGCTTGCCATTTGCAAATGAACCCTCAGTCTTTAAGAATGTCACTGAATTTCAATATGTATGAGATATTCTGCTGTTTTTATTGGAAAAGCTTACAAAGAATGGCTTACAATGGAAGGCAAAATGTTTGATCTTTCATATGAAAGCTCAGTTACTGCTACAACTGTGGTCTTTTAAAACATGACTGAAAACAGACCTGGTTTAATATAATCACGTTTATTAATACTTATTACTTATGTAGCATTTTGTATGCAAGGATTTGGCATATTTTATAAATATCAGTTAAACTTCACAACCCGGCTGCAATGCATGCAATATTGTGTCACTAAGCCCATTCTCTACAGGGATAAACTGAGATCCCTAGCCTACATCTATTCTGTTGGCTCAATCACTGAGACATGATCGTCCATACAATTAAATTGCTATCACAGTCCCTGGAATCATTTTTGGCCTCAGCTAACCATCTCTCTTCCAGATAATGCCAGGGCAAAGGACCATTTTAAATAGGTCATTTGGACGTAGTCGCACTTTTCTGGGGACAAGAGAGCCTGACTGGATTTAAGCTCTAAGTCCTGCTGTCTGAGAATGATCTCTGGCCAAGTCCATTTACTAACACAGATGTAACCATGATGTTTCTAGCACACAGCACAATGTCGTTCATGGATTCCTGATCTAATCTGGGTTCTGCAAGCAGCACAGCTCAAAGAAGCATGCACTGGTCCTGATGGAGGAAAGAGCTAAGGATCTTGTTCTGCTTCCACTTGCTCAGAGTTGTGTTCTCACACCACTTCACAGAGATTTCCATGGTAAGACAGGTAGAAGCCATCTGCTTTTGCAAAAAGAGCAGGATGGGACAGAAAGGCATAGAAATATATTAACGGATGGGAGAGAATGGTTGACTAATTAGAGGATTTACTTGGGCAGTCCTATGCACAGAGGTAGGAAAACAGACACTTACACTGGTGCTGAGGGGCTCTAGAGCCTAGAATTCACTAGCTTTGAATCGGGGTGGCCAGAGTGGTGGGGTGCCCAGCACAGCCAGTTTCTCAGTGCCTTAGGAAACACTGTATTTTATCGTTCCAACAGGAAATGATCTTATCACAGACAACAGAAGAAGGAAGACAGGAACCGAAACAGGAAGCTGTTTAATAACAGCTTATTAAAAACTTGACACTCTTGGGAGAGAGGTGAAAATACGGAAAATAAGGAAAGGACAGGTGATGACGGCTGCTGCTGGGAAGATTTGAGGAGGTTTACCGCAGCACCATTTTGACCTCTCCCTGCAACACTTGCTGCTCCATTCACCCCGCAACCTTTTCCTCCTCTGGAAGCAACAGAAGTAGAGCAGCAGTAAAATAAAACCCTGACTTTCCAGAGGTGTGGTCTAGTAGTTGGGTCTTTTTCTCAAGCAACCAGATGTCTTTGGCAACTGACCACTGCTCCCTGGGGTTTAAGTTAATTGGTTGAGTAGCTGGATTCAATTCAAGCCACACTGCAACACTAATGTAGCGATATTACTCTTGGGGCTCAATGTAGTCTCTCTGCAGGGCACCAAGTGGAGGTAGAACCATGCTCCTGGCCCTCTGCATGCTTCATTGTGTCATGCAAACTTGCTTAAACTCCACTCATGTCATTATTTTATTGATTCTATTATTTTGAGGATTAATTCTTTTATGAATTGTTGTATGGATAAACTATATAAATATTACCTTATGGCTTGTTGAATTATATGAAGTAGAGTAACTTTTTAGAAGAGATCGAAAAATGCCTCAGAATGTGTGACTGAGACATTTATTTGCAATGAAATCTCTGCATCTGCTAGAACATGAAAAATATGGAACCGGTTTTCTGTGCCTTAGCTGTGACCCTTATGCATGTGTCCCCACGGCTTTTTGCACAGGTTGCATTATGCATAGGCATGTGCAGAATTAGGCCTTAGTTGCAAAGGATGTTCTCAAATGAACTAATTGGGTTTGGAGTCTCCTGGATTTTATCTTAAACTAGGTTACAAGCCAGCTAGTGGAAACTTTGGAACACCTGTGAATAGACAGCCAGTCACCTAAATACTTTTGAAGACCTCATAACCTGACCGTGAAGAATAAAATCCAAGCCTGATTTGAAAACCAATGGCTCAGTTCAGTTTCTGTCTGTAATTTTCTCTGTTTCTCCCCAATTCTTATTTATGCTATCACTTGCTGACGAAATTTTATTTGTTTTGATAAAATTGTCATACAAGTACCTGATTTATCCATGTAAAATATTAATAATAAATTTAGAGTGTTGAATATGCTATTGCTTATCATGTGGCAATATGATTTCATAGGTAGAGAATGAGAACTGACTTGCAAATTTTCAATTTTTGTGTGTGCATCCACTCCACTTAGCTAAAAAGGATAAGCACAGCTGCAAAGCTTGAGATGCAGGTGCTGTACCAGGCAGATGCTGCAACATGTAGCACCATGAGAAAGGACAGGATAATCCTCTTCCTGGAGCAGCGACAAAAGGAGACAGTGGAGGGGGAAGTTACAGAACCTGTGACCAGTGCCCAGATCTGCCTTTTCCTCCTCCTCCTTCCCTGATCCACCTGCTTTCTCTTCATCTGGCTTGTTTTTGTCAAAATACAGATTCCACTGGGTGGATCCTGATGGCATGAACAACTTTAGCTTGTAATTGAAGATCCACAGTGAGAGATGAGGACAAGCTGAATTAATACACTCTGCGTGTGTACTGGTCACATCACCTCTGAAGTCAGGGCCGTTGCTGCATGAGTCCAGCCAGTGAAGTTGTCTTCTCCATGTTCAGAATGGAGACTGAGGCACAGAATAACTAATGGCTCTGTTCTGTATTTACTGAAGTCAGCAGATATACCAGCTGATTTCCGTGCAGCATGGCCAAGAGTAGGTGCCAGCAAAGAGAGTTCAGAGCTCCTTGCATTCAATCCTTTGAAAACAGGATGGAATAAAACACACCAAAAATGTACTTCCTTGGAAGTTAATGAGCTAGAAAGAGGCCAGTTGAGAGGGAAGTTTTGAATTATGGGGACCGAGTGGGCAATTTTGCTTTTGATAGTCAGCTTCTCAGTGGGTCTAAGCAAACTAGAAAATATGAAAGTCTGGTGTTTATGAGCCAAAACACAGGCCAAGCCCATGAATGGCAAAGTTCTTTATAAATATCTATTATTGAAAAGAAAACACACAACATTATCACTTCATACTGTGATAATTACAAAGCAACACTGACAAAGTGTCACTGGACTGGTTCTTTCTTGACTTATTCATACACAAACATGAAGCTGGAGACAACCCCTCAGCAGGAGTCTTCACGTTTCCCCTACCACTACATCTAGCTGCTCTGTGAAGGATTTAAGTTAAGGTCAGAAAATATAAGTGAAATGGAGTAATGATTATTCCAATTCTGGAGTGAGATTTTTTTTAAAAAAAATATTACTCTTCAAAGACAAGGGAGCAATCACCTTTGAAAAGTTTGCATATACCAATGAACTGATTTCAAGTTTTGTCACTAATCCACCCATGCTGTTCTAATGAATCACTAAAAGTTAAAGAATCAGGTGAACTGATAAAGGTCAGATGACAAAAACAGTACAAAGTCAGTATCGGACAGATGACAGTCTTGCCAAGAACACATTTAACCATGAGGTATTAATAATGTAATGTTTTTAACCAGAGGTTAATCTGCAATTTATTTTTCTTTAAATTACCTAGAGAGAGATTCTTTCTGGACTATTAACTTTTTTTAGTATTTAGATCACAACTCCTAAAGACTTAGCTATATTTTGACAGGTACTGACAAAGAGTGCCATGGAATTGTGACTCAATTGTCACCTTCGGCGTTTTCAAGCTGAAAAACTCAGGATGAGTGCTAGGTACTAATTAGAACTGTTATATTAGGAAAGCAAATACAATGGTGTCTAACATTAAACAAAGCACAGTTCTCATCACAAATGGTTTCTTTTGTGTGCGGGTTAGTCTAAAAACCATTTTGCATGCTAATGAGGCACAAACAATAATTGCCAAAGTAACTAGTTTCACGCAATTACAGAAACCACATAAAAAGCCCTATTGTTTGTTGTCTTATGATTTTTAATGCTAATTTTGCACTTGATAATTTAAGGATTTCATTTGTACCACAGTGTGCAATTTGGGTTTTGTGTGTGTGAAGGTGAAGGCTTCTAATGGGGAGGAAACAACCCCGAGTGTGCAAAAGTAAAAGAAACAGTCCCTCTCGGGGAAGAGATCGGACAACCGGAAAAGAGAGGGAGAAAAAAAAAAAAGCAGTGGTGAAAAGGGGACATTTCCTCTGTGAGAAAGAGGGAAATCAGAGCTGAGAAGAGGGAGGCTGTAGGAGCGGGGAGGCGAACAGACCGGCTAATGAATATCACTAAGCTGACACATCCTGTGGCTTGGAATGCATGACAAACCTGGGAGTCGTACAAAGATCTGAGGGAGCACGGAAAATTAGAGAGTAAAAAGTCAGATGGTTAAGTAGTTAAAAATAAAAAGTTTGGGGCCCTGCTCTTCCCTCGAAGGGTCTCTCATTACAGCCCATACAAACCATTTATAATACCGTGAAAGAAAGATTGGACCCCTTCTATTTTAGTGTAGGCACTGACTGCTCTGGCTGAAATTTTGCCTGCTTTTCTGTGATTCGTCCTTTCATCTTACAGTCACTCGTCTGCAAATTAAGTGGAGAAAAACATACCATATGGTATTTTTTTTTCCTCTGATTCACCCCGGCCTTTAGTTTGTTATTTTCTAATTGAATAAAATATCGTATGGTTGAACAGGGATTTTGCACCACCTTAGAGAAAATGCGCATTGCTTGGAATCCTTATACTTCTCTGAGCCTTAAGAAAACCTGCCACTGGAAGCAGAAATACTATTTTAAGGTCAGGACTGAATACATTTCACTCTAAAGTGCATTCTATACATTGTTATAAGGGGACACTAAATTTCACGTTCTTGTTTCTCTTAGGAAAATATTATTTTGCGTAAGGCCTATGCTACTCTGAAATCGTACCTACAGCAAGGTCTAACGTAGAGAGCACAAAACTCGAGTGATGGTCAGAATTCATTTTCCTTTTGTGACAGTCGAGTCGCTCTCCTTCCATTTACCATGATGTTAAGCATTTCTGCAGATCTGTCTCTCCCTTCTTTTTTCCATGTGTGTTATGCTACCCGTGTTGGTACAGGAAATAAATTTGAAATCAATATATGTTGGTATTGTTAGATATTGTAATGAGTTGGTCTTTTTAAAAAAATCACATTAATCTCACTATAACTAGCTGAGCCCAGCACTTTCACCCTTTCATCCTGTACACTCTTTCTTTTTCCGTTGCCAGATTTCTGAATGTATTTTCCATAATAATATATCCCTCTACTATTGTCGATCTTTTCAGCATATTTCCCCACACAAATACTTTGCCCCATTCAGTTTTTGTTTATAGTTTTTACTTGGAAAAATCATGAAGTCTCTGGGAAAATGCCTTTTACATTTTCTTGCTAGTCTGCAGCATTTCAGAAATATTACCAATTGCTACGTGAATAATTGATTCATGGCTGTCACAGCATGGAGGTGACATTGTACCTTCTTACTCTTCTTCCCCACCCCCTAGTGCTCGTTTAACCTTTTCTTCTTTTCTTATTCTTTGTTGACAAAAGAACCATTTAGATTTGGTCAGCACTAGGCTCTACCAGTGCAAAGTAAGTGGCAAAAAAAGACAGAAGAATCCTTATTAGGAAACTTTACCTTAGGTAGTGTAGATATTGTTGATTAATTTCATATAAACACTGTAATAATTGAGAAATATATAATCAACATTGTATTTAATTGGCGCAGTACATTTGCTATATAAAGACTATTTAATTCTCTAGACAATTAATTAAGTCTGTTTATATGGAAACACATTTGAGGGAAAAGCAAGAAGTTTATGTAATAGCTATGCATGAAAAAAACACATTTTTATCTAGTTTGAAAGACACATTTAATATAATACTCAAAGTCTAATTGGTCCACTACATTGGAGCATTAAATGCTAATTATGATTTGCCTTTCCTCTGCTTTTATGATGACATTGAAATATGTTTTTTTCTTTTCCTCCTTTTCCTTTTTTTACTAGCTTGTTTTAGACACACATGCATCTAGATAATAGCTTTATTCAGCCAAAATACAGGGAAATTGTGCCTAATACTTCATGTTTCTGTTGGTAGCATATGTAGATAAGAATTAGACTACTTAATAGCAAGTCTAGGAAAAATGCTGCTTGAAATGAGGATAATATTTTGGAAAACTCAAGGACATTGGGTATAATGTCTTGCTAAATTGGACATTTATAAGCAATCATGATCAATCTTAATAAATGTAGGAGATACAAGAATCCTCAGATTTTTTAAAAAGAAGCACTAAGACAAATTAAAACAGATTTAATACATTTTTTCTATTAGGCTGTAGAATATGTCCTTATAAATAAAGAGTTAATGATAAAGCATTCTCAGGAAGTTATTCATGTGCATGATCTAGAAAAGGCAGATCTTAACAAAGATGCAGAATGCAAAATAGAAGGGGATATTAGTGGGAAATTACCTAAGATAAACTGAAGTGTTAAATAGAGGTATATGTATTTCTAAGGTAGAACAGTATGAAGAAGAGAGTAGCAACTTGGCCAAATCACTTGTAGCTCTGTGCCTCGGTTTCACCAGTCAAACATGTTGAAGGAAAGTTAGAGATACGTGTTATGAAGCAATGCATTGGGTATTCAAGACTTAGTCTTGCATTTGGAAGTGCCAGCAGGGGTTGCACTCGGCATGTCTCTCAGACAGACATAGCGCTTCACAGCATCCATGCAGGCTGTGCCTGGGCAAGCGCGGTCTGTTCTGAGATTGCCACACTTAGATTACCTGGTTCAGATTAGCTGGTTTCCACCACCTCCTGTTCACCCCATGGAGGTGACAACAGGGAGTGAGTGTGATGGGACCACTCATCTCAAACAGTCTCAGCAAAAAGACTGCAGCTGTGCCATCAGCTAGCATGAGAGCAGGTGAAGAGAGACATAAGGGGTCAAAGGCTCTTCTTCCCGCTTCTGTGCCTTGCAAGGCCACAGACTGCCTGGCCTTTAAGTTTTTCAAGGGCTTTGAAACCTTTGCCTGAGAGGTATTAGAACCATTGGGTAGCCAGGGAACTTCTTATGCCTGAGGCCAAATCCAGGTGCAGATATAATCCCAAAGTAAAGAGAAATTGGTTTGGAGGAAATCCTGAATTCGATATCCAGAAACACAACACCAACACCTAGGTGGGCATCAGCTGGCAGCACACAACCCACTGATCAGCTGATCAGGGTCATCACAATGAATCCCCTAGAGGAATAGCTTTATTGCTTTTCATCTGACCAACATCAGTAGAAACAGTGTTAGCAGTGGGGGGACTGGCATTCAGGAGACACAGGTTGGAGCAGTAGTGACCATTGCTCTACAGATTGTTAGCAATCATGTAAACTAGTTTAAAATTCCAGACATATGTCTAAAAGATATGTGGAGGGGTTATCCCCACATACATGAATCACTGCAGACCTGCTGATGATACTTGTACCTCTGTTCACCCCATTGTCACATATCATTTCCATTACCCACCACATTCATCTTTTGCCTTTCCTTTTGCAGAGGTGGAATCAGGTTTCCTGGCCCAGAGGCTGTTGCCAGCTGACGTTCATCAGGCTACCTCATATTTCAATACTTTCCCATCTCTTTTTTGTTTTTTTTCTTTTTTTTTTCCCCTTTATTCTGCCCAATAATCATCCTAGGACAAGAAGGACAAGAAACTTCTTCAAAACATGAATGGTTTCAGCAGGATACTTTGGCCAGAAGACGCTATAAAACTGCTGCACATTTTCCTTTCCTCTTCAATAAATGAGCATATCACTTCATTCTGTTTCCAGCCATCACCAACCTAAGGGTCTGCCACCATAATTTTAACTTCTCAACTGGCCTTCCAGCCAGTATCTCAATACATCGTATGTCCAGGATGACTCGCACTACTGTTTTATTTACGATGCAATCAAAGGCTGTAGGAGAATAAGCAGTAACTGCTTTCCCGATGCATAAAAAAAATCCTCTTTCCTTTAGCCCTATATTATAAACATTTGAAAGTCTCCATTTTTTCCTCTTCCTCTTGTCCCCTCAGAAAGAGCAGCAGGGGGTAGATAGAGTGCGCTGAATACAAGTCTCTAATTCGTCTACATTTAGAATACGTTTTGCAAGGTCTATTAGCAGAAAATGTATTAGTAACCCTTAAACAAAATGGTTTTCTTCAAATCTTCCTTGTTTGGTAGCTCTGGCAACAATGACCATTTCTTATAGGAGAGGAAATAAGCATCCACCTGCAGCCTTCACTAAGGTAAAAAGTGAGAAAGATAAGTTGTTATTTCTGCAGTATCACTGACTCACAGCGATATCTTTCACTGGGGAAGGACAGCTTCAGCAGCTATGAAAGCACTGATGACAAGCTATCAAGCCAGCACCCAAAACAGGATGCAGATCTTATCATTATTCTTAATTAATATTTGCTTATGGGAGCTTCCAGGAAGTGAGAAATGTTTTCCAGTCATTCATGAAGTGCAGGTCCCAGGTCTAAGATGCTTACATTTTCGGAACAGAGAAATAGACTGAGAGGAAGAGGAAAGAAACAATAGCCTACAATTTATACATAGCTCATGAAGAGCAGCACAGCAGAAAGAGAGAGATGTAAGCAGAGAAAGGAGAAGGCTTGTCCAATTTTTTGGAATTATTTTCAACTGCAGTCACAAATTTTGTAGTCCGCAGCACCAGAAACAATGACAAGACATTGGATTTAGCATCCAAATTGCCTACCTGGTACCAGAAATGCATCTCCCAACCTGCAGTGCATTAGCTGACTTCATACTGTAATTGTAATGAATCTCTTATTGGACCCTTGCTTCCCTGGACAATGCCATATTGTAAGGACTAAATACATCATCAGTGAGCCTCATTCTCGTGTATTACACTAATATATCATTGGAATGACAACTGCTTCTGATGATATATTAATGTAATACATCAGTAGTGTGGGGCTCCTATGGGGTATTACTCAGGAACAGGGGCCATCTAAAGAAAACAGACCCAGAGTCAAATTCAGTTTAATTACTGAATGAAAGGGCTATCAGGACCAAGGTTACACGTAATGCTAACATTCTTACATCATCCATGAGATTAATTTGCAACCTCATTACATATTAACCTTGCAATTTTAGATAGTAATTGTAGGATTTGGATTTGCCTGCTGATGTGAGTAATTCACAAACCATAACCTCCCCAATATTTTATAGTGATCCATGAATAATGCAGCTATTTTTATTCTGTCCATCTTACATTCCATGATAGTTAAACAACACATCAAATGTGTAGCTATAAAACCAGATTTAGAAAAACAGCACTCTATTTGAAACTGTTTGTAGTCACTGGGCACCATATAAACATTTGCACTTGCATGGTGCGTTCAAAAGAAAGAGACAACTGGTATTTGCTTTTGCAGTCAATTATGCAGCATGTTTCCGTGTATCGTTTGTCTTTAAGCTATCATAACGCATGTACAGTTCTCCTGGTTTTTTGTTTGGGGTTTGTTTTTGTTGATTTGTTTTTTTCCCCTTTGTATTTTTGTGGGGGTTTTGCTGGTTTTTTTGGTAGGAGGTGTGGGTTTTTTTCAGAATTCCCCAGGGACAGAAATGGTGCATTCTACTGTTCTTTAAGTTAAGTTACGAGTTGGATTCTGAAACGCTTTTAACAAAAGGACTTCCATAACAATATTGCAGTGTCCACCGACATGAAATATATTCAGAGTCATCTTCCCTTGGCCCTGTTTCTCCCTAATTTTAATGCTACTATATTGTAAGCTATCCAGAGAATCCACCTATATATTATGAATCATACTGGCACCAGAGGTGGTATCATTTAAACTAGAGCTTCTGGTGGTCTTTTATTTCATGTTTATTAAGATTATAACCAAACGCTGAAAAAATTTTCATAGAACAGCATATAGCATCAAGCCAAAAGACATAATGTATATTCGATTTTATAAACATCTTACTGTGTCTAATACAGATGCTATACTTATTCTTGAATAGACTGTTTTGTTTAATAAGCATTTATCTATTGTTAATGTCTTTGGAGAATTCATCTTGGGGTTTATACTGAAGATAAATGCAAGCGTGTGAGGGTTTATGAAAAATGTCTCAGCAAGTGACAGGAAGCCTGATATGAGTTACCACAGTCCGCTTCACATGTGGGGCAATCCACTACTTGTCTTGCATTTATTATATTTTCTTGCTAGGCATTTTCTTTTTCTTTTCCTGAGACCCTTTGATACTATATACTTTTAAATACCAAACATTGACAGCAAGTCTGAAAAGAATGCATGATGTAGAAAAAGAGACAAAACTACTGATGTAAAATGTAGCTACAATAAAATAAAGAAGAAACCACAAAGAATTTATTTTTTTTTTTAAATGGTGTGTGCACGAGGGAAGGGAATCAGAATTTAAAAGGAATTAACTGAACATCAACTGCATGTCCCAATGATACATGTCATTTTAGCTCACTGGGGTGATGTGTGTATTATTTAGAAAACCGTTCAAAGCTGCAGTTAGACGTTCTCCCAAGAATAAATGGAATCCTCACAAAACAAAGCATCATTGTCTTGTGAGGAAAAGTAAATTGTGTGCATATCTGTCTATATCTAATCTTACCTAATCTTTGTGTGCCTTATACCTGGGATGATAATAAATAATGTATTGCGGGTGTGGAGAGAGGTTATGGAAGTATGGTAAATTAGTGAAAAGCCCCATGTGACCTATCAGCCAAGTTCCCAAGATAGGTTTCTTTTCGTTATTTTCTAATTAGTAACAACTTCTCCCTTCTTCTGTCGCATATTTTCCTTAGCCCACGGTCTGAACTGAAGGCAGATCTGTTACAAACTCTATTGTAGAATCTTCAGGATGTCAGTAGTAGCTGGAATTAAATTAGATTTCAACTCTCGCAAATTAATGAGTAACCTTGAGGTGTTTGAATGTATCTGGTATGTCAATAACGTAATGCGCAACAGAAAAAGGATGAACTTTGCTCATACACCATGTGGAGGCTTTCCCCTGTGAGTTTTATGCAGTGAATTATTTACTAGTTATTGAATTAATCAGACAATTTTTACTTTTTGGCACTTTTAAAATTTGATATTTAAAATCTGCTTATGTGCTTAATTGAATGGACATCTGCATTCCCGCTCCGCAGTGGGCCGGCCCCGCTTGTTTAAGACAGGAATTCAAAAATAAAATAAAAGCACGTTTCCCCCTCAGCATCAGCAGGACAGCCTGGTGAGAAGGCGCGCCGTGCCGCAGACACCTTGTGCAACCGAAGAGCATCAGAGGGAGCGGAGAGGGGGACTGGAGTGCATCAGTCTGGCTGTACGCAGGGGCTGAATGAGTTTGAAACATGACCAAGTCTGAATGGAATAGTGGTCAGAAAGCCAGGAACAATTACTTCAGATTACAAAACGCTTGAACGATTTACTTCACAAGACAACTGCACAGTCTCCTTGTGCTAAAGGAGTAGCAATACTATATTTGGACAAAATTTGATGAGGGCAGTCGAAGGGGTGGTGGTGGCGTGGGGCGTGGGGCGTGGGGGGGGGGGGGAGAAATTCGCATTGTGTAAGACGAAAGCAGCGAAGTATTTAAATAGAAATGTATTCCAGTAACCAAAATCCCTGCCCAACATCATCTTTGTTTCAGAAAGTCTGATTAGTTAACATATTCCATCACCTTGGGAAGAAAGCTGAGGTAAGCGGCTTAATTTATAAATGGATGGAACAAACTTATTTAAAAATTCTCACTACGTTATCATGAATCATGTAGGCCTATTAAACTAATTGCTAAGTAAATTTAAGCAGTATTACAGTAGATTTCAGTGAATTTATCATCAATCTAAAGAGATCTTTGGTGGTCTCATGCTGCCCCCCACAGATATGTCTCAGAACATTCATTATGCCATAATTACAAAGTCTCTTTGAAGAGGCTAAAAATCCCAAGACTCCTCTCATCAATTATTTTCACCTGTTAATTCATTTTGTGTGAGGTAATAACCTCAGCATAATAACAAATGTGCAAGTACTCCGATTTTGCAATTAAAAGCAGCAGGGCTCCTATTTTGATCATACAGACTGTGACATCCATCATAGAAAACAATTTGGGCCTAGCGGGATGACAGATGCCACACTGATGGCTCTACTAACTAACTGCCTGTCCTGAAAAAAAATGGTCCCGTTTCAGCCTGCAGCTGCAAGCTATCTGATAGCTCCTGACCAGTCAGCGGGGGAAAGCCTGCAGTGACTAAATTACTGAAAGGTAATTTTACTTCGCAAAATGAGGATTTTTTTGGAGCCATATATGTATGCATACCAGTGGCTGGTGTAATTTGGAAACAAATAGTCCTTTTCATTTGAAAATGACTGGAATTGCTGCCAGTGTTCGGAGAGTATTGTTTCTCAGCCTTTTACATGAGAAATACAGTGTAATACTCATTATTTCTCCCCTTTCACATCTTATTAGACACAGAAGGCAAGGTGGTTATCTCTGCTTTCTTTAGCTAAATCCGCACAAGTAGGATTTCTTCCAACCTCTGGACAGGTGCCTAAATAATAGAAGAGTGCTCATTTTAGCCTTTCAGTTTGTATCAAGGCTGAGTGAGCCCTGTCTGGGGAATGATCCCGCGATCACCACCGAGCCTTAAAGTGATATGCCCTCATCTGAAACTCCACTAAAAAACAATGAAGCAAACTGCAAGCACAGGCAGCTCATTAGCCCCGGGACTGATTCACCAAGGAAATAATTTGATGTTGAATTAATGACAGAAAAAGCTGTTGTCCTGACTTGGGGGGGTAGGGAAGCTGAAGGAAGGTGGGGGGGGGGGATGCATATACTCTAAAAAGAATCTCAGAAAATGCAGCCAATTTATTTTCCTCACTAAAGTGCATAATGTGATACTTTAGTATTGGACCAATTAGCTTAAAACATTTAGTGCTGAAATACTGCATAGTCCGAGTAAACAAGACGACTGATTAAGCCTATAACTTTCTAACGGGAAACATACGACGTTGCTGTCAACTAACATGAAATATGTCAATGCGGTCTGGGATTTTCGGTTTTGTTTTTATTTGTCCCCTTTTTGGGTTTTGCTTTATCCAGTAGGTCTAAAATCTGATGACTGGGGAGAAGAAGCTGGAGTGTTCGGGCTGCTAACAGCAGCAGATGTAAATTATGAAGGAAAACCGCACCACTGAAAGAAAGGTGGTAGGTATTGTAAGGATTATGTTTTCAGATTTCAGCACACTAATGCAGAGCAACAAAAGATCAGCAGAGGGCCAAAGGTTAAGTATAGCATGAACTTTCTCAGTGGCTGTGCACCTTAAGATGAAAAGATAGCCCTGTTTATGACATCTGCAGACTACAATGCTTACCATTTTATACTTCCCTCCCACATTCTCTGCGGACAAAGAGCTGTGCTCGGCTTCTTGGGAAAAATCTACTGTTTCTTACTCCATCATATTACACTCATAAACCTTGTCAGCAATAAAGGATGTATGGGTAGGCAGAGGCAGGGATGTGCAGCCAGTAAACTACATAATCATACCAGAAAAGATACCAGCATTTCAGCCTTTCAGGTGGCTTTCTATTCAGGAATCTGCACCTCGTGGAGGTGAGGCAGATTCCTGGGGCAGGGGGTTGCTCCAGCTCGGGCGGACAGTGTGGCGGAGGTGTCTGCCCGGCATTTCCAGATACAGAAAGCAGCCTTTCCTAACCAGATGCAGGATTTACAGCGCAAAACATGTGAGGGTTGGTTTTGTTGTGGTTTTTTAGTTTTTTTTTTTTGTAGGATTATACTGCAATAAAAGCAAACAAAAGAGATTAATCAAAACAAGTAAATTAGTATTACCCATCTTAGATGTTCTTTAATGCAAAGCCAATAGTTCTTGCCCTTTATGCACATGCTCCTACAGTAACTAATGTACAGTGGCCATCAACAAATTACGACTCGTGACACTTTTGCTGCTGCAATATTAAGCCCAAAGTCCTATGGAGAAAATATATGGTTTTTATTACCAAATTGTTCTTGTTTACAATTCTAATATCCTCTTCATTATCTACTTTTCCAGACATTTTAGGCAGTTCTGAAGACCTGGGGCAGCACTAGTCCTGTCATAAAGAGAAATTAATGTTGTTAAAGATGGCCTAGCTGCCCTCTGGGACAGCTGAAGATGTGAAAATATAAGGTTCTGTTTTAAAGATGAAAATGATTAAAGGCACAGGCACCTTGCTCTTAGTGCAGCCACTAAAACTTTTAATAAAATACTTCAGCAGAAAAAAGCTGCTTTACTTCTTCCACTGTAAGTCTTAAGAAAAAAAATGAGAGAGAGAGGGGAAGGGGGGGGGGGGAGAGAGAGAACTTTGTTCCATAAGAAGAGGCTTGCTTTAAGGACTAATAAGCGTAAAAAGGACCTCATCATTATAAAGAACCTATTCGTCTCAGCAACAGCTCACTTAATAAAGACTGGATGATAGAAAAACCAGTAGAGCTGTCTCCAAATAGCCAGTAAGCTAATTAGGTGCATTGTAACAGGTAGCCCTTACAAAAACTGACAGGCTTAAGCCAGCATGCCGCAAATACTTAAGAACATCGTAGCAGATGTACAGCGGTTATTGTATCCTCTTCAAGGCTGTTGCTGCTGCCACAATTTTATAAGCTTACACACCTCAAGCCCTTAAAGAAGCTCAAAATGGGTTTCAGTGGGAGAAACGAAAAGGAAAAAAAAAAAAAGAGAGAGAGACAAGAAACACAAACCTGCTGAAGATATTATATGAGCTTTTTAGGGGCCCCAGACCAAAGAGACCTTTCAGAAGGAATGGTTCAGCTGCCTGGAAGAAAATGGCAGGAAACACAAAAGACGAGAGCATAACCTTTGTCCTAGCAGGGATGGAAGAATATCTGTCAGAACTTCACCTTCATAATCTTGCCCACCTCAGTCATTTTTTACTGGTTAAATGAAGGTTACAGGATTTGCTCTGAAGACAAAATGTCCCTTTCTCCTTAAAAAATATTGTTGAAGTTAAAAGGCAAGTTTACATTCTCATTTCCCCAAAGAGTCATATTCACTGCTCTCTCTTTTGTTTGGTTTTGTTTGTTTTCTCTACGTCGGGAAGAGGTCAGATCTTACAATTGTGTCTCTCTCATATGCTTTTGATTTTCTAGCAATAATCTGATGTAATTGACGGTACACAGAAGCCATTTGAGGACTTCTAGGTCCCTTAATGATAGTAGTCGCGCTGCAAAGGAAACCGCCGCTGGTCTGGACGCTCAGGGAAGTCTGACTTCCCATCATTGGAGCTGGGACTGTGGTACTAACCCTCTTTGGGTAAAAGCCCATGGCAATAGAGAGGTCTGGAAGGAAAGAGAACTTTGCTCTCAAGCAGCAGAGGCTCTTCAGAAAGCAATGGCTTCTGCTGGAAGCCACGAGGGAGCCACCGGCCTCAGTATTGGAGAAGCAGAATTATGCGAATACTCCCCCACTCCGGCTGCATTCATGTGGAACAAGTGATGCAAAAAATCTCTGCCAGGATACCTTCTTCCTCATCCGCAAAGCTAACTTTATCATGACACCAAATGTAAATTAATATCTGCTCGCATGTATGTGAAAAAGGTATTTTTCTATACACAGTGTTATCAGCAGACGCTTTAAAATCCTTCCCTTTCCCTGGGGTGAATACACTGAATAACACTGTATTCCTGCAAGAGAGATCTAGTACTATATTCAAGACCAGAGAAAAATACTATGAGCTTTGCAAATCCATAGCCAGTTACAGAAGTAACTTTACATTAGGGAAAATACCAGTGCCAAAATGAGGTCTACAGGCTCTAGAGCTCCAGACAAGAGTTATTACTTCCAAAGATGTAAACTACTACACCAAAAAATTAAAACGTATTCTTGCTGTGATATAGGCTATGAAAGTGTTATGAAAGTGTTATGTTAGTGAACAGGATTAGTTTGTAATTACTGATGTTCTTTCAGGGGGTGGGTATATAGTATGGTGATCTCAAGTAAAAGAGCACCTGTGTTAGTATCAGCCTACGCTATATTATACATACACTTGCCTGCACATAAGCTTTATTCGAAAGCAAAGTTCAAAACCGATAAGTTAGAAGGTGCCACAATTAAGGATGCTCGTATAACATTAATTAACTCATTGGGGTATATTCATGACAATGTGCAATTTAATTACAAGTTCAAATTATTTTCCTTTTGCAGGGTGTGCCTCATTTACTTTGCAGCCTCATGTCTTAATAATTTTAACAAAATGGCACTTTTCAAATCCTTCTGTAAAGCCAGGTGCATTAATTTCTTTATGCAATTTCTGAGGGCATGCACTCTCAAAATTTCTGAAACACTGATTTCTTTCCACGGAAACCACTTATGTGAGGATATTCCATTATTCCCTTTTACAGATGAAGAGTTAAGCATGAAAAAAAAATAACGTCAGAAATGGCTGCTAATTTTGAGTGCCCAGGTGAAGAAAACCGGACCCTGAGTTTTGAAAGAATTTTAGAGATTGAGAGAGCTTAATCTTTTTTTCATGGCTCCACAAACTTTAGTTGCAACTTTAAGTATCCGGCACATCTCCAAATCAGCGTCTCAAATATATGCAGGACGTACTATTATTTTTAGTAGTGTAGTTTAGGCAGCTTCCCTAGCAACGTATAGGAATGCTGTGGTGAAGACAGATACAAAACCCAGTTTCCCAGGTCAGCACTCAACTGTTTCATCTATGAGGGTCTCCCTTGTCTTCTTCCAATCCGTTACCTCGTCCACTCCATAATCCCTAGCATGCCCAGCACATGAGCTTTCTACATCATTCTGATTGCTCTCGAGGGTATCTTATGTCCCCTATACCAAAAGTCTGGCGGAAAAACAAAACTGTGTGACATATAATTAAAGACTGCATCTTCGTATGTACACACAAAAGAAATCAACTGTGTTTCTAACCGTCTTTTATGTATTAAAAACAAAAAAGCAAACAAAAAAATCCCAAACACAAAAAAAGCCAACAAGAAGTTGAAACCCAAGAAGTATTACCATGTTGGTTTTGCTGAATAGAAGAATGTTCTATCACGTAATTTAATGGTCACTGAGATGATTGTCTTTATCTCCACCTTAGTGTGTTTAAGGATGTTCATAAATGACATCAGCTATTTACCTTCGCCTGCGGTAAATAGATAAGGAGAGATTTTGCTGAAATGGAGACAATGAAGATGCCAACCTGGGACAGTACTCCTCCTTTTGTGGCAAGCAGTCACAGATGCAGTTTGGTCCAGCTGTAGCTTTATTCCATACCCCACACATTTTTGTGATTTTTCTCGATAAAACCATTAGGATTTTGAAAAAGTTATAAACAATTGAAAGCAAGGTATTCTAGTGGGAAGCACCTTAGTAGCTTGCAAAACCAATAGCTAACCTTGCCTTATAAAATGATCACAGTCAATAGGAATCTTTGCTTTATTGCTACAATAATGGAAGATGTGGGAATCTGGCGTCACTTGATATTGGAAGGTACAGAAAGGGGTACTATGACCTTGCTTGTGGGAAGAAATATAATCAAAGGAACCAACCAGCATCAAAATAAGGACAGCATGATATTTATCCTAACAACATTTCAGAAAGTTTCACAATGAACAGCATTGATTAAAATTATAATTTCCACGACAATAATGCCACACATGCCACTAGACTGTAATACGTGCTCATGCTCAGTTAAAATGGCCTTGTGTCTGCACACTGTGACAAGCGGCAAGATGGGAACTCAATGCAACCAGTAGACATTAAGGTACAGTCACAAAACTTAGTGAAATGTGGAATAAAGCTTCAGTGCCACCAAACTACATCTGTAATTTCTTGTCCCAGTCAGGGTCCCAAAGTGGGAACTGCTGGAAAAGAGTTACCTCAGCCACAGCTCTAGTCAAAGCTTTGTGGAGAATTCTCCATGCAGTACTACCTTCCTCCTCCTTCTCCCTCTGTGCCTTGAGAGCTCTCCTAGTCAGCATCAGCAGCAATAGGACCACTATTCCTATTACTTTTTAGTCATCTTCTACCCACAGGTTGTAATTAGAGAGTCTTCCCTGGGCCTTGCAGGGTGCAAGATTTACAGACGTGAGGAGTTTAGGACCCGTCCACAGGTAGTAGAATTTACCAGACGTCTGTCAATTTATACCTACAGTTACGGTTAAAACAACGAAACAAACCCAAACAAAACCAAAACAAAACAAGAAATCAAAACCAGAAGAAAAATCTGGTATTTTCTTAGGAAAGGATCACAGCTGACATTTCTTAAATAGTTACATCAGAGGGTGGAATGAAAGTTAGCATATATATGCAATCTAGGCCATTAAAAACATATTGACCCATTAAACCAACGTGATCCAAGAATGAGAACTTCTTAAATGCTGTTTTCATTTTCTTTAAAATATAAATGGGTAAATATTCTTCAGAATGAAGGTAACCTTGATGCCTTCTCAATATCAAAGAGCTGTGAAAAAATAATAGCTACATGTGTTTCTTTATTAACACTTTATAGTTAGGATTTCCAACTTTAAAGCAAAACAAAGCTAAAAACCCTCAAAAAAGAGCAGGTGATGTAGGATGTAGACAATAAAAAGCTCTCACTGTGTAAAAGAGCAGCAATGCTGGATGCTAAAGTGTCTCAGAAATCAAACAAACAAAAAAAAGAAATCAATTAAATAAATATAATTCACAAAGCTCCACAGTCAGTATAAACATCAAGCAAGCAACGTCTCTTGTCAGTCCATGAAAGGAGAACTTTCTGGCCTCGACAACCACATGCTGAGATTTCTAGATCTCTTGTATTTCTTATAGAAATAGAACACCAAGAGATAACAGTATGAACTTGCTAAGCACTAATAAAGTTCTTCAGGATGCTATGAAGCATAAAACCACTGAAGCCGATTTAAAATGATGAAAAATGTCCATACTTTTCCAGCATGTTTTTACATTAAAATAACATATTCTAATAGTTCTTACCTCAAGCTGTTCAAACAGATCTACTAGTAGTTATGCCATCAACAGCAGTAAACTGCACCCCCACATCAGCCATATGTGAAAAAATGCATTCTTGGTCTTGTGTGGAAGTTCAACAAATATACAGGAACCATTTGGTCAGGTTAAATTAATGCCATGCACTTCTGCAATTACTTCTTTTGGAGTATGATCTACAGGCTTCCGTTATGCAAACATATTTTGGGGGCATTTTCTTGTGTGGTTTTTTTGGTTTTTTTTCATGATAGTTTTTTGGGGTTTGGGTTTTTTTTTGGTTTTTGGTTTTGTTTTTTTTTTTTTTAAATAAAGCTGTGTTTCCATGTGAGAGGCATGTCCTTTTGATATGTAAATATTGCTCAGCTTCAAGAAACTGCCAATGTCTTTCTCAGTTTTGGGTCCTTTCCAGTCCCTTTCCACTGATAAGAAATGTGAAATTCCCTTCAGTGTGAAGAGTGCATATCTTGTGCTATTCCAGAGGATACTGTAGCATTTTGACAAAACTTGTCTATAAATTGTGAAATCATAGTCTGTTCTGCTTGAATGCAGCATAAGGCAATTTTACTTGTTAATTGCAACTGCAATTAAAGAACATTTCCTAATTTGATTGGCAGGTGAAGGAAGGCATGGGGATGAGAAGAAAGTGAGAAAGTAACCCATTCCAAAACTTTTGGCCAGCACAGTATTCATCATCTCGTATCCCAGTGTGTCTGTGTGTGCCTCTCCTCAACTCTCACTGTGCCACGAGGAAAGGCTAACCTTCAATTTGTTCCTTTCCATCCTGTCACGCAATACTGGGCAGTGGGATCATGACTCCCGACCTGTACAAGAGGAGAAGGGTGCCTCGTTCCTCACATTCACCCATGTATGATAACCTAGTCCAGATTAAAAATCAAGCCAGTAATGAAAAGCACTGTCCTCTTATCTTCCAGAAACCTGAGCTTTTTTTTTTCTCTCTCCCCCCCCCCCCCCCCCTTGCTCTTCTGCTAGAATTGTGGCACAGATCAGGTCTGGTCTATAAATTCCATCAGCAGACTCCTTCATCATACTCAGACTCATTTTTTGTGGTGTTGATGTTGTTCTCAGAGGCTGGAACAAGTGTCTAATTGATTACTTATGGAACGAAAAAAGACCTAAACTGGAGGAGTGATGCCAGAATTTCTGCACTTCAGTGTTATCTTTAAATCTTCCTAGCTGCCTATTGGCCTGACTTCTGTCTTTTTTCCTTTTTTTTTTTTTTAAGCAATGTTTTTGCACACAAATTTTCTACTAATTTAGCTGTTTCATTCCCCTTTTATTACTCTCAGTTAGATTCTTACATCTGGACCCTGAATCCCAGGTGTATTAGATCGTATTAAAAGCCTTCCTTCTGCTCTTTGTTCTAACATGTGCTCTTTCAGCTGTAAAAGATAGTGCACAGCAGTAGCACTTTGAACCAAAAGGTCAAAGAGCTTCCTGAATTAGCAGTGGTCACCGCTGGCCTAGATATCAGTTTATTTGTTGTTTGGATTTACCTGAAGTTTGCAGTTCGCCTGGCTGTTTTAGGAATTGTATTCAAAGGATTATTTGAAAAGGTTCATATGATTCAATCTCTTGTTAAAAGACCAAAATCTGAAGGTAAGCCTGCTCTGCGGCTTTCTAACTTGTCTGACTTTAATTGTAAAGACAAACCCTTTGTAAAGGATTGCAGAGGGGCATTCAGACATTGAAAGTTTGGTTCCACTGTATCTGAGGACTTAGGTCTGATTCAAGATGAGAAGGGAAAGGAGGATTACAAGCTTAAAGCAAAGATAAAAATAAGTTTGAAACAAGCTTACTGGAAGAAAGAGAAACAAGCTTGTCATGACCTTGCCACAGGGAAGAGAACAGGTTTACCAGGGGTTTCCAAGAAGGCTAAGACAAAGGCCATCTTGAAATTGTGATCCATTTGCTGCTTTAACCTGCCCCAATTTTAAGTGAGTTGTCTGTGGTTAAAGCATTTAGAAAGGGTGAAGTTTGATCTCTTCTTAAAAGCGCTATCGGTTCTTGTTTTGTAAAAACAAAAGCAACCGGTAGCTAGGTTGATTTAATATATTTCTATCCTTGCAAAATAGCATGCTTAACTTTGCAGCGACTATAGCTGCATGGATCTGTGAGGCACAAGAAATGAATCAGTACCCTGCATTTCTGCAATACCAGGACTCCATAAAAAGGGAGAAGGCAGAGGGGTAAACAAAACAAAATCCTCTCATTTAATCTATGCCACTGGCTGACTTTTCTGTAGACTTGGATTAATCAACTACAGTTGTTGCATAGAAGCCAAAGGGGGGGAAAAAATCTCTAACTAGACTTTCCTCTGTATTTCTGATAACCATAGCGGGCTGCCTTGCCAGCAACAGAAACATATAAAGTTCAGTTTCTTTCCACAGTGAGATAAGGGGATCTTAACCAGTGACTGTAGCACTGCATTTCCTATTTCACGCTTAGTGCATAAAACTTTGGTTAACTCTCTTCATATGTCATGGACTCTTTAACATGAAAGCTGCCACTACTCCCTACTCTGGAAATCTAATTCTTTTAGGATATATTTTTTTTCTTTTTAATAGGAGACTAAAATAATTTTGCAGTAAGGTGGAACACTTTTCTTCTTTTTTGCTTTGTTTTTCTTTTTTTTTAGTCTTTTGTTTTTTCTTTTTCTTTTTTCTTTTATCTTCTTCCTTTTCTTTTTTCTTCTTTTTTACTTTTTAGTTTTTTATTCTCCTTTTTTCCTTCTCTTCCTTCTTTTCTCCTTTTCCTTTTTCCTTCTTTTCTTCTTTTCTCCTTTTTCCTTTTTTCCTGTTTTCTTTTTTTAATGTTATCCTTCTTTTCCATCTCTTCCCATATTTTCCTTTTTTTCCTTTTCTTTTTTTCACTTTTTTTCCTTTTTTTCTTTTCCTATTTTAATACCTGGAAATGCACTCATTACCCCTGCAGATTCTTAGCTCTTATCTGACAGCTTTCCTGGCTTTGAAGTTGTCATCCAGAGCTAAGAAGGAAGACTTAAGGAAAAAAAAAAATAAAATCTGTGGCTGAGAATTCAGTACTCCTTCCTTGTGTAATTTGGCATCCAGCAGCTTCCTCACCCTTCCAGGTTCTCCCTGCTTCTGGTACCAACAAGTTTCTATGCTTGTTGCATCTTCATTTCATTTTCCTTGGGGGGCAAAACCTCTTGGTTCCAGGCCATATCCCCATCATGATAGCATCCTTATTTTCTCTCCCTGGGCAAGATTAATTACAGGCAGATATATGAATATAGGTGGCATAAGAAATAGCACTAACTGAATTTGAAAATGTCAATGAGGCAAATAACTAGCTCTTATGTTGGTAAAATTCAAGGCTCCTTCCAGATACTGGTCTGGTCAAATGAAATTCTGGCCCAAATAAATCAGAGACAAAAATCTGTTTTCTCAGATTTCTGCAGTCTTGATTTTGCTTGTAGCTATCACTGATGATAAACAAGATGCAAATAATTGTCCCAGTCATTTCAGAATATTTGTACCTTTCCTCACTTTACTGCTTTAGAGCTATTCCCTCATTTTCTTCTTATCCTCCCCTTTGTGCTTTCTTCAATATCAGCCCAATGACTACACTAGTCTTATAAAAACCCGATCCTAAAGGAAAAAGGGAAAGTGACTATCATCAAAGCTAATCTCCTATTTAAAGACACCTCATCCATTTCTACCTATAACTATTATATCCTTATAGCCATATATTCTCAATAGCCATATATCAGCTGTGAATACAAAATAGGTAGATACAAATGAGCCATATTTTGCATGGCTAAGCCACCTGGGTCCTCTGGTCAAGGTTGAACTGGGCTCAATGGTTACACTGTCTGTTGTAATAAATTAGTAGTGCTTTTGTGCTGTGCCGCTAGCTGTAATAAGGATACATGCATTATGGGTGTCACCCTGTCTCTGAGGACAATTTTAATATAGCTTAGACAATAGCCTAGCTAAATAAACAATGAACCAGTCATGATATAGAAAAACAGTGTAAGCTCCAGGGTACGGAGCTTAGCAAGGGAAAATAAAGAAGCAAACAAAACATTAAAAAGATTAGCAAGCAACAACAAGAGAGACACTTATAACACCCTAGATAACCTAAGGTGTAATTCGGTATTGTTGTTGATCCGATTCAGCAAGGCATATAAAGGTAGATCTAACATTAAGCACTTGCTTAACCTTTGTTAACCAGCTTTGTGTAATAGAAACATGCTAAAAATTAAACCAAAGTAGCACCACTATCACCATTGCCAATACTCAGCTAAAGCTGTGGTCAGGAGTGTGACGAGAGGAAACCCAGAATGGAGGAAAATGAGAGTAATGTGATCAACAGTGGTACATAAATAACAGGCATTCCTGATTCCTGACCAGACTATTTAGACCTGTCTAAATTTAGATTCCCACAGTGAGAGTGAAGCTTAATCAGTTGGCTCCTTTCACTTCCCCATGATTAAGTCCGTGTCTCACTGGACTGTAGTGTGGCCTCTGCCTTGTTCTGTGACTTCTGGTCTGTCTGTTCTCTGAGGAGGCTGAATGTAATGCAGTTTTGGATATTACCTGCTAGTGGGCTAACAAAAATGAAGTCCTGATAAAAATTATAGGATGACAGAATAGTTTGGGTTGGAAAAGACCTTCAAAGATCATCTAGTTATCTAGTTCCAACCCACGTGACACAGGCAGGGACATCTTTCACTAGACCAGGTTGCTCAAAGCCCCGTCCAACTTGGCCTTGAACACTTCCAATGATGGGGCATCCATAGCTCTCTAGGTGATCTCTTCCAGTTCCTCACCACTTCCTTCCTTACCTCCATTCTACATCTGCCCTCCCTCAGTTTAAAACCATTACCCCTTGTCCTGTCACTACAGAGCCTAGTAAAATGTCTTTCTCTGTCTTTTTTTTGAGCCACTTTTATATAGCGAACAGCTTCAAGAAGATCTCCCCAGTCTTCTCCAGAATAAGCATCCCCAACTCTCTCAGCCTCGAACATAAGTATGCTATTTGGTCACAAATTAGTACCGTAGTCCTTTCCCTCTCACAAATTGTCTTCTTCCTCACCAATCAAATACAGGGGATTTCACAGACTAAGAGAGGAGAACCTGATAGATCTAGGTTATTGTATAGAAAGTTTTGTAGCTCACTTCAACAAAGTTGCCTCATCAGCTTAGTCTTTTGTTCATTCAGGATTTCTTTGTACCTCCAAGCAGTGTGTGATAACCAACCTTATCTGTAGCCCATCACTTAAACCAGCATTGAGTAGAGAATTATGAACATTCATCAGAGTGTTCCAGAGTGTTCCTTTTTTACAGAAAAGAAATTAAAAAATAGATGCTTTACGTCACGGAACCAAGTGTCCATGAATTTTGTGTCCCAAAATGAGATGCTTAGATCCCAATTTCCTAGGACATTTAGTATTTTATACCATTTTATATGCTTTTACAGCTTGTTATTTACAGCGTTCCAATCAGCCACAGTTATGTTTGTGAGACCAAACACTTCTGAAAATGTGAAAGCTATCAAGTAGATTACAAGGAACATGAAGAGCACATTCAGCAGTCAATTGTAAAAAGTTGAAGTGACTTCCCTAGCCCCATATGGGCATCCTGGTAGGAAGCAATTTTCCAATGGGACGTTTAAGTGCATTACCCATAAAACAATCTTTTCCTTTCTTCAAATCCTAGCCTCATTTTCACATGCCCTTCAGCTTGTTCAGCAATTTCATTTTTTTGCCTCACCTCTATGTCAAAAAGAAACATTTTTTGTGAGTGGAATTCACGGTATTTACTAAGAATAGATTGTGAAACGATGATACTCCATGTTCCTGGCATACTGGGGCAGGCAGATCAGATAGCTGTAGGTAGCTAAACTCAGTTTCTAACACTGGGGGATGAAATGGTTTGTGCTGCAGGGGCTTGTGTTTGTGCTTATGGAAGGGTGAAAGAAGTGGTATGGGGAAAGCCCCATGCACCACCTGAAAACAAGGTAAGCCTGAGAGTGGTCTCGCTAAATCAAGCCAGCTCAAGGTGACCCTTGTGTGTGACACTAGAAGGTTTCCAAGCTCCCAGATGTACCTGGGATCCTGGTGGTCATATTCATCTCCACTTTGGGGTTGGCAGAGCCCTGAGCACACCTGACAGTTCTGTGTCCTCTTTCCTCCAGTTCTGTGGCTGCCTGTGCTTGGGGCCAGCTCTCATGTCTTGGTCTGAGCTGGGAGAAGGTGAGCTGTGAGGGGCATGTTCAGGGCCACCCCGCCTCTGCTTGGAGCTGCTTTTGAGCTCCAGCCTTCATCGTGGGTCCTTGCCTGAGTTGCACCATGCCAGTACCCAGCCTTGCACCTCCTGATCCCAACCTCATGAGCTTGCTTTCTGGCTTGACCCTGGACCTGGCCCATCACTAGGGTAGTGGCTGTGATCTCTGGGCTGAGGCTAACCTTGGTGCCTACTGCCAGCCCTGCTCTGCTCTCCCAGTAGGGCACAGTGGGAGGTCACTCCATTGGTGTGGCATTGAACTGCCAGGCTCGCTGTCACCCATAGCCCTCAGCTTGACTCCCCTCATGCAGCAGCCCCCTCTGCCTCCTTCCCAGTGGGCAGGTACCTGCCACTTTGGTCTCACAATTTTTGCTCCCACTGAAAATTAAACCAAATACGTGAAGCAAACAGGAGCCACATTTCACTCCAAAGAGGTTCCCGTAGACAGGCAACTGAAAGACCGGATCTCCAAGGCACATGCCATGGCATCAGCAAAGGTGTCTACATTACCCAGTATGACTGTACTTGGTGTACAATCTGTACTTTTTCCTGATTTCCCATTGCTGTATTCACTGGTAGTTGCAGAACATCTTGTTCCAGTGAAAATTCTTGATGTGCAAAACAGTAGATTTTTTTTTCTTAACTTCTTTCTTGGAAATGACTGTACCTTTTGTATTTGAAATTTTCCCAAACTATGCAACCTGAGGCAGCTGTCTGGCATGAGAACCTTCATCCTGAACAGTGTAAGTCTAACAATATAATATGCAAGAGTTTTATTGTGGAGGTTGTTAGTCAGCCTTAAGTATAGGCATCATTTTCTGTGTTACCTATAATAACAGGTAATACTTATATCCATATATTAAAGGCTGCTGAAGAAAAAGATTTCATATGTTAAAGCATCACCTGTTCCAAGAACTGTGAAGCAGTCTCTTATATATAAATTTAGTCTAAAATAGCTTGTAAATGACAGCATCAGAATACAAACTTAGACCTCTTTCAGGAGACTTTCTGTACTATTTGTAGAAACCTAGCTTATGGCATAAATAACTGAATGCCATTACATCAGGGAAACATTATCAATAACCCCAGAAATTCACCCAGCATTTACCTTTTAGAAAGCCTGTCCTACTCCCTGCATAGAAACAGCATGTCTTCATGGATGTTTTAATATATTAGATAGGCATGATACACAAAATAGATGTAAGATGCCTGTTGTAGCGAGTGAGGTGAATAAATGTATTATTTAAAGGTAGATCATGACTCTCACATGACCTTCAGATTTGATGGGAAAGGCAAGGAAATTATTTCTTCTTAGCTCTCAGGAAGGAATTAGGGTATAAAATTAAAACAAAAGGTGTGAGAGACAGGAGGTAGACATGATGCTAATTTGTTTTATTATACACACATCGATGAACACTGCATACTCTTCTTGCAAAGAATTTTGCTAGGATCACGTGGTACAGTCATAGAAAATTTTGTGGAGGCTTCTGAAGGTGGAGTTGCAATGCTCTGGCAACTTATCTACTTTTCATGGAATTATACCTGCTTTCATCTGGCACCTAAGCAGAGTATGTGAATACAAGAATTAGGGACCCAAGGCAGATCAGTGCTGCCTTGCTATGAGTAGGTGTCCTGTTTTATGTGCCTAATGTCAACATCAGAGGAAGCTCACTGTTCCAAATTCATTGCGCTGGTTAGCATGAAAAGCTGACATGAAATGGGAAAGTACTTGCTTTAATAACTGACAAAGTGAGCTGTGGGCAGAACTGAAACACTTCCACACTTCAAGGCACAGCCTTTGAGAGGACAGAGGGACAGTCTGCTTGCCCTAGCAGAACCTGCCAGTTCAGCAGATCCCTTCAGTCCAGGTGGACTCTGCAGCTAAAACCAAGGAGAGCAGAGTGACCCAAATGTGCTCAGCGTTCCCACTATACCACCTGAACAGCTGAGCAGGTCCACCACAGCTGGTGGAAAGCACCCACCTTATAGTCAGCTACCCAGGAAAATGAACCATGCCATTTCCTTTTGACAGGAAAGCAGGATGCAGCTTCCCTCTTTTCTTAGAGGGAGGGCAAGGAGTCAGGCGCTGTGCCAGAACTCCACAACCAACTACTGCAACCTGTGAGCATCTTTCCTTTTAATAAATGCCTAGCACAGACGTGGGAGAGGATGGCAAGAATGGTGTTGTGTGTTGTCACACCGAGCTACCAAGAGTGCATCTGTGTAGCACGGAATAGTACTGTGAAGAAGTAGATGTGAATCCAGCAGGTGACATAATTCTATCAAAATAATACTGTGCCTAGGTTAGTTAGTCCTCTATTTCATGCCGCTTGTATCTGTTTGTGCAGAGCTAGCTTGTTCATCCCTGCATATATCACATTGTAAAACTAAGGAAAATAGTAAATGGGAGAGGGCGCAGAGAGGTTGGAATGTAATCCTGGGAAAACCAGCTATAAATACTCAAGCTGGGTCATGTGCATGCAAACCTATGGGCATCTATGGGCAAGCAGACACAGATGTATATAATTGTGGGCCAAAGTACTCCTGACAAGCTTTTTAGAGGAGGTTACTGATGAATGAATTTCCTGGTCCTCTGCAGTTTGTGGGCTCAACACCAGTACTGAATTGTGAATAAACTCAGTTCTTTAGGGAATAAAAACTTTTATGAAATTTTATGAGGAACTACCCAGGCAGTCTTCTCTGAATAAAACGCTCTCCTTTCAGGTGGAAGAAAAAAAATATTGCTGTTCGCAATCTTCTTAAACACCTGCTCCCTTGCCCATTATACACCACTAATGGCAGCACTGCCAGACTGAAAGGTGTAAAAATCATGGTTTGTGCCTCCAAATCATGAGGTTAGTTTATGTATCATTATATTTCTTTTTAAAGTTTTGGAGTGAATCTACTTTGCCTTCCAGCATCTGAGCCATTAGTGCAGCTGAATGAATAGCAGTTTCTGAATATTCCAATAGTATTTTTTGAATAATTTCCTACCTATAACACGCATTGTGAAATTGCCAGCTTACTGATGAATTCAGTGTATTTGAAAAATGAGGCAACTTCTCCAGAGAACCAAGAGCCACTTTGCCATATAGTGCTTTGGCTGCTGGAAAATAAAATAAAAGGTGGACTGGAACCCAGAGTCGTCTTAGTAGATTAGTGCTTCATTGTCTATCACTTTTATGAAACAACATTTTTTGAAGTCAGAGATCATAAATCATTATTGATTTTCTCAGAGAAAATTTTGTTCAGGCCTTTGTCCATGACCTCAGAATGCATTGCAGATGACAAGAGAAAGCACAGATTTTCCTGGACTGAAAACTGAACAGAAGGCAATAAATATGGTGTTACAATCATGGAACCTGTGCCGTTTGACAGTGTGAATGTTAGCTAAGCAAAGACTGCAAGATAAAGTCTTTTATTAATATGTACTGATGATATTAGACAATTGGAAGAAATATAAATATATTGTACTGACAATAAAAATATTTTGCTAACACAGTGGTCTTCTTAATTAAGGTAAGTTATACTCTAAAAAAAAAACCCTGCTTAAATGTAGATAGAAGAGAATTCACACACAAGTCGCTCAGGCTTGGAACACACTATTCATAGAACCTTAGTTTTCCGCTAGAAAGGGCGTTTCTGGGGTTAACTTGGCCAAGGAGATAAATTTGTCACTTGCATTGTGCACTTCTGCCAAATGCAAATACAGGAATACAATAGGATGCAGTTTTCATGAGTGGTGTAGAGTGTATGACAAAATTCCTTTTCGGTGACTAAATAGCAGCTCAATAAATAATCCTGCTAAAGGGAAGGAATTTTTTGTTTTTAAAGGTGAGGTGTGTGAAAGCTTCTATTGTACTTGATTTCCTCCATCTCCTTTTTTTCACAACATAGACTTATAGAGTGGAAAAATATAATTAATAGTTTGGTATTTCTGAAGTCCTGACATCAAAAAAAAATCTTGCACAAACTGGCTTGTCTCCATCAACAAAAATTAAATTTCTGAGGAACCTAAAGGAAGATTTAAACCTTTCATTATGGGAAACAATAAGCACTATTGAAATGTCTGTCTTGCCACAAATAAATGATCTAATATATCACTTGGTTAGGAATGGATGATTACACTCCTTCAGAACCTGATAAGCTCTTCCCAAATTCAGCTCTTCTAAAAAGGTTACAAAAAATACTTTCATCAAGCAGCTGATAAAAAGAGAAAGGAAATACTTTTTAGATAGCACATGCAATTAACCTGGGGAAATCATTGTCAAAGGATGTTATTGAAGCCAATTGATTATTGGATCTTTAACAAGGTGAGATTTGAATATGAACAATGAGAATACTCAGCACCTCATTAAACTGAGAGAAAAATGTGGTAGGATTGTGCACCTTCAAGCTTCAGTACAGAAGCCAGTAACTAATTGATCATGGTTAAGAAACTTCGTAGGCAGATTAATTCATAATCATCCATTGAAGGACTTCTTTGATTTCCCTCTGAATTGTGTTCAACCTATCAGTCAGAAACACTGTGAAGGACTGAGCCATCTCTGGTACAGTGCAGTACTTGATATTCTACATTTCCTAAGACTTCCCTCCTCAGTCAAGAACCATATAATGGGGTATTCATTGCGCTTGGCTTCAAGGAAGGTGGACATTTGACTTGCATGAGGTGAGTGAGTGTATGTGAGTTGGTTCAGGCAAGGTTCATGTTGAGTAGAGGTCTACAACTCTGCCCTTCTCCCTCCCAGCTAAAAGCCCATACCTGTAGTGCAGCCTGAAGTCATCAAAAGGATAATTAGTAGCAGCTTAGTTTCTGTTTTGCCCTTCATTGAAGTCCTTCCATGTGTGCATGGTAATTTCAATGAGAATTCAGCCCTTACCTTTATTTTGTATTCCCAGTTATAGCGTATATATGGATTTGGAACGACTCTATTTTACTGCAGTGGACTTTGAATTAGTTCTTCTAGAAATCCCCACTACATGGCTTGATTTTATCTGTTTTTAATGTTAATAGGTCTACCGATGATTTACTACTCAAATTTCTGTATCGATAGAAAACCAGTGATATGTGAATGTAGAGCTGGGCATCATTTGCATATGTGATGAGTTTTTATAAAAGAAAAAATATTTGGGGCTATTTTATCCTTCTAAAATATAAATGTTGCGATTAGCACTGGAATGACTTCTTACAGTTCCAAAATAATTAAATAACGAGGAAAAAAATGTTCACTCACTGCATAATGAATCCATCCAACAGGGCACAATAGACACAGTCATATTAAAACCTGGATCATTACCCTTCTTTTCCTGCAATTAAGGGCTCCACAGGATGTGGATGTTCCATTGATATCAGTCAGTCTAATAACACTTTAATTATTTTTAAAAGTCAGATAAGACATGCAGAATCTGAAATAAAACTAGCTCAATATTGTCACACAGACACGTCGGCTTACCTTCTCCCTGCTTGCATATGCTTTCAGAAAATACACGAGCAGAACATGAGTGCAAGTACCACATGCTCTAATGCTATCTTACTGAGAAGTAACCCTATGTCTATCATGTCATTTGTTTCCTTTAACTATTCCCCAGGGATTAGTTTGACTAGCCTATTGCTTCATGTTTGGATAATGTGGCTAATCCTTTCCAGTTTCATTATTCTAATCACTTGCAAGCTGGCTCCCTTTTGCCTGACTATATGGCAGCCAGACAGTGCTGCTTTCCTTTGTAAAGTGGCATGCACTGAAAATGCAGAACACCTTTTTTGTAGCCTCCATTTAAAAGCCAGGTTTGGCAGCTGGTTTAGTGTATGTTTCAAAACTACGTAGACAGAAGGGCCTTTGGGAGATGATGCTTTGCATCGGGCTGTCGTCTTAGATCAGTGCAGACTTTTTAGATTTTCACTTCCAATTGCATTCTATCCATAATTTCTGTGTTTAATTGCTAGCTATAAATGTGCATGCCACTGAACTATCTGAAAACTTTGAAAGGTTTCATTTTAAAGTGTCCCTCTGGTGATATAATACACTTTGTAAGAAAAAGATATGTTGGTATTACATGCGCTCCTCATGCTCCCTCTATGATTTCCATGTCATGTTTGCACAGTTTACTAGTAAAAACATGTTTTTGCTGTCCTCACTGTTTCAAATTCAGTGTAACTTACAAAGAAATCAACGGATGTTTTCCTCTGCTTTGTGCATAAACACACAAAAGTCATCATAAATGGCCTGAGAAAACAAATTTAGACGCCACTACAATGAACATGGAAGAAAGAGCCAGAGTCTTAATGAAGAAAGAGCCAGAGAAGGAGCAAAACAGTTTGTCATTTGTTTACGGAAGCTAAAAAAATTGAAATGTTAGAGGGAGCCATCATATTTTACTACCATGATCACTACAAGAAGAATTTACCACAAACAGATAAAACTACTTTTATTTTCACTATTTTCAACTTGAAACATTTCTTAGCTTCAGATACTGCATCTGTAAAAATGAGGCAATCATTCATACTTACCTGTCTGCTCTCATTGAAGACATGTAAAACTCTATTTTTATGTTTGTCACAAGCTAAATACCACTCATTACTCCCATTTTAAAGATCAGAAAACTGAGCTGTGAAGAGGTGAATTGCCAGCTCTGAAAATTTCCCCTCAATTACCGTGACCTAAAGTGAACTTCTCATATCATTTTGAGCGTATACCTGAAAAGAAGCTTTCCACTTTTTTTTTTAAAATACCTCCTACTGAAAGAACGTCAATCTTTTTCTTCTATGGGCAGAGCTCCAAATCATGGATTTATCTGATGCAAAAAAAATGGTGGAATGATTTTAAAGATCAGTTTCATCCACCTCATATTCCTCCTGGTGTTATTCCAAGTGGCTTGATTCCTTCAGAAAACATCCTGAGTACATTTATTTGGCTTCACCTCCAAATTACCTATTGCATCTGTCCAAATATGCTCTTTCCAAATGATCAGCTCCATCAGTCACAGAAACTTTCTGTTCTCTCTGTCTTTTGCCGATGGGAAATGTTCCCTTCTAAATAAAAAAATTCAGACACCACTGAATGTTGTCCAAGAGCTTTTCAGCATAGAGACTGTCTTTTGGAGTTACAGGTGTAGGAGAATATAGGGTGATTTTCTTTTCTGAACTCTGTAGGGTTTTGTGCCTTCTGTTTTGTGCAAGGACAGCCATCTGTGCATTGACTCAGTGTAGCAAAATCTGCCTGGTTTTATGAGACCAGTCTATTTCAGACCAAGATTTGCTAAGATGTCTTGGAAAAGGCTCATGGAAAACTTCTATCAATGGCTCTGAACTTTGATTGCATCTCAACCATGGACCTGTCTTCAAGCGTAATAACCAATAAATGATAGGATGCTTGCATTAAATATTTATGTGATTTAAATAATCTATTGCAAGGACATGGGAAAGAAGAGAGAAGGGGTGAAGTGTGTTGTGTATTGGCCCTCATTGCAAATCTTAATATTAATGTGAAAAATAGATTGGCGATCCCTTCTCAGACACCATTTAAGTCCATTCCCAGTCAACTACCCACACATTATGTGCTGCTGCTGTCCACCAGTGTATAGCATTATGATCTGTAATGTGGAAAATGTCTAAATTCACATCATATACATATACATTGACTCACATACGTCAACTAAGCGTCACAGAAATTAAAACTCTTGCAAGGTTCTGTTGACAGGATGATCAGTCTGGGAAAAACAGACTTGCTTGATGGTAAAGTTGAGATGAAGTTGTTTACTTGCTTGAAGTAAAGTTGAGAGTCTGTGGTGAAGCCTCTATGTTTCTCAGCTGATTCAAACCACACTGATAGCTTCCTATTTTCTTCATAATTAAGTTGGTCTTAATGTAGTAAAAGAAAAACAAAAAGGGAATGGGGAAATGGGCAATCACTTTAAATCCACATTTCCATATACACCCTTTTGCATTATCATAAATATATTACAGGTTAAGTTTTCCTCAGGAAAAACCTTGCTATTGTCTGTGTTGCTTGCTAAATCTAGGTCAAGAATGAAAGGTTTAAGTGACTGAGAAAAAACAGCTGGTGATTTTTCAAGCAGTTAATCGAAATCTGGTTAATTGTTTCTATTGCACTCAGGGAGGGAAATAGATAAAATGCGAAGCAAACTACTTGATAGCATCAGGGTTTGCTAAACCTTTTCTTCATCTGTCTAAACTGATACGAGGGAAAGAATTAAATATTTAAGAATTTTTGACAGGTTTAGTTATGAGATTTTGTATGGAGGATACACTTGAAACTTCTCTCAGTTACAATATTTATTCAACAAGCTACAGTGCTGTTATTATGCTTTTAAATTGGTATAAATGAAAACATAACGCTAATGTGTGCATTTTATACAACTGTCTTGTGATTTAAATAGTCCATTGTAACAGGCTAAGACCTTTTGTAACATTAATTCCACTTACATTATTGTGAAAATGGCATGCTTTTACTCTGATTTGTTTCTGCATATACAGAGTCTTTGTATACCTCTTTCAGCTAAAAAAAAATAAGATATTGTTTTGCCTCGAATTTGCAGAGTTAACCTTACAGAGAGAGCTGGTATTAACATATCTTGTTTGATGCATTATAGTGTTCACAGAAGGTCCAGCACTGCTTCACAGAAGACAAAAAGCTTTTACAGGGCACAAGGTAGAGTCTTTAGGTGTTCTGCTTCATGATAATGGAAAAGGGAGGAACACAAGTAAAGTACAATTTTTTTAAAAAAAATTTGGAGGACTTTCATTTAAGGAAAAATATCTGTATGTATAGTGAAGATATTCAATGACTTTTTACTGTGTTTCTGTCTTAATGCTGGTATAAAATCAATTGAAGACAATGAGTCTGCAACTTCAATAGTCTGTGGAAGATTTAGATCTTTGTACTCTTGAACATAGGATTTCTGGGCCGTTTTCTTGGCTTTTGGGTTTACTAGATATAGCTTAGGTTGCTCAATATTACTTTACAAGCACCCATAAGTCTTGACTTGGATTAAAACATCATGTCAGAGGAATCTGGCTATGTTATCTTTTCCTTTTGATGGTCCTAGCTGATCAAGAGAATTTAAATACTTTGGTGACTTTGGACCTAAGCAGCCTTGTCTGCATTAAGGAAAAGAATGCAGAATTTGCCTATATGATCATAGCTCATGGGAAAAATTACATTGATCTTGCAAGACCGTTTCTACTCTTTAAAAATGCCATTTTGTATTTCATTTATTGTTGTGTGCGCTCTCTGTCTAAGTGCAAATAATAGTGTAATGTGTAATAGATATTAAGCCATGCTCTAGCTCTGTCAATGTTGTGTAGGAAGATCATGAATTTGAAAATAATAGACACTAAATTTGATAGCTTCCTTTCACCAGCTGCTTTATGTGTTTTCTCAGAACACCTTGGCATAAGCTGAATTAGAAGAAATCAAGAAGTCTAGATAAATATTTGTGAAACCAGTTCATAATTGTATGATTACATAGTTTGTCTATTTGTTAATGCCAGCTTCAGTTTGAGAATACATGTTATTGAGAAAAAAAAACCCAAAACATAATGAACTCTTTGTTGTAGCTACAATGGAATTTTTCTAAGAGCAATTAAAAAGAATTCTGACCTTAAAGCAATAATCCAGTTTTCTTTGTATCATAAACTTGGAAAGATTTAAATTAAGATAATTCGTAACTTGAATTAGATTATTCACAACTCCTACCACAACTGTATCTCGTAATCTCCATCATATGGATGTGTTTTTCCCATTAAAAATAAAAAGGAAAATGCATTAAAGATACACTTCTAACACAAGTAAGGATGGAAGAGAATGTGACAGCAACCTCCCTTGCTGCTATTTGCCAACTGATTTTATTTAAATCCAAATTCTTCAGTTATTGAGGGCAGTGAAAGTTTGCCTTTGATTTGGTTGCAGCCATGATTTAGCTGTTTGGAATACAATCAAATGTATGGCACCACCCATTTGTGTGTGATCATTGGATATGGCATATATTGAAGCAGCAAGTATTCCTTTGGAATGGAAGTAAGTCTTTGACAAAGACTGGAAACAACAACAGACGTCTTAAAGTTTCATTTGCTTGGTGGGAGGGGAAGGATGGCAAAGTAAGTAACAAAAGTTCAGTCCTGCTAGCTGTGATCATTACATGCTTGACCCACAAAAGCATGCGCTTAACTTTAAGTACATGAGTAATCCTACTAGTATCAACTCTTTTCCTCAGCAATATGATGCAAATAAATGCACACTTGTTAAATCCTGCAACCTTTTTTATCTGCGCTGCAAACATATAAGCTGTGGGGTTTGTTTTCAATTTGTTTTTCTAAAACTTTTTTTTTTTTAAGCATTAGTAATTCTTCCATTTATCGTAACTCAAAGCCAACTATATTTCTTTTTATTTTTTACATAAAATCTAGTAAAAGTCTAATTTATATTGGGGGGAAGTAAGAATTTGTGCTCAAATTTATGATCTGATTTTTTGAAAGGTTATAAGTGTCTGAAAGAAGTGTAAATAATTCAAGTTACCTATCGTAAGTTATACAATATTGAAAATACTCCTTGACATAAGAAATATCCCTAAGAAGCTACTGATTCTAGAATTTGGGACTAACTCTTGCTGGGGGTTTGTAAAAGTCTTCTGCAGAGAATAGCTCTTCTTAAATTTATGCACAGAAGCTATCAGCATTTTCTATTTCACATGGATTTTTTTGGTGCTAACATGGTACAAACAACTAAATTCAATAATTAAAACAAAATCCACTAAAACATAGCAGGGAAAAATTTGAAACTGAAGAAGCTTTTTTGGTTAGGAGATGGAGGATAATAGACAACTAAATTATACTATAGGCCTATCTTTTCTATAAGTAAAGTTAGATAAAATTAATTCCCCTATTTCCCTCATCCCCCCCACCTCCCATTCTTCTCCAGTCACAGATTGTTTTATATGCTGTTTTCAATTTCTTCTTATAGTAATGTTCTCTGTGCATATAGGGTTCTTCTTTGTTATGGTAATTTTATATTATACCTCAAAAAGGATGTGGAGAGTGGATTGGTATAATCTAAAAATTCCAATCAGGAAACAGAATGAAATCATTTTCATTGTCGCCAACAAAGTCATTGTGCTGCATCACCAGTTTTTAATGAGAATAGTAAGGAATAATATCAGTTAATATTGAACAAATCTCACTCAGCAATTTTTGACCATCACAAAAGCTTTTAACTTCAAAAAATATAATTTCGGAAGTGAGAAGCATGTCACAGTCTTTACACATATATGTACATGAATTAGAAAAGTGTAGCATAGAATAATGAACACAATAAAATTTTTCACTCCTATTCCAAACACTTAAGTATGCTCCTTAAGAATGTTGTCATATAATAAAACAACTCCAAACTTACTAAGAATTAGCCATCAAAACAATTTTTCAAGATGCATTTTAACTTATTTCTCCCTTGTAAATAAGATACACATTTTTTTTCTCTAACTAGGCAGTGGCTCCTTTAAAATCTCAGGCCAATATTGAAGATTTTCTATGAAGCATGTAAGTGCTTGCACATTTGTAAAACATATATGGATAGCATTTCAATGAAATCCAAATAACCCCATTATTTTACATGTGCAAAAAATAGTCTGACTGGACTGCTAGTCTGTTTGCTATATTTAACAATTAGTTTAATACACAGGCTCCTTGAGGACAAAAGACAGAAGGGCTGCCAATTTTCTGTATGGTTGGTAGATCACTCATAGCCTCAGGCTAATGAGCTGTAGTTTATTTCTCTGACCCCTTCCTGAAATGCCTGTAACGGTGTTTGAAGTGTGGTTCTAGGGTTGCTATTATCCATCCTGATTTCACATTTCTAATTAGGCCAAATGTATTCTAATCAAAATGTAGAAAATACGAAAATGCTCTGGTATGAGAAGAGTGATAACGATGCTATTCATTGGCAACATAATAAAAAACAAAAAAAGGAAGGGCAACAGTGAAAATACAGACTTATTTTTGGAATAGATTTCCAAAAGAGCTCAGCACCAAAGAGTTCCAGTTTAACTGCCTAATGACAATGGCTGCGTTTTTAGAAGGTATCAACATCACTAACAATTTTGTTCAAATATTTTAAAAGATAGAGAGTTCTTCTGAAACTTTGACCCTAGTTGCGGGAATCACCTTTCAAAGTCTAACCTGAGATAATTTACATACTAATTTACAGAGCTCTCATAAAATAGATATACAAATAAAGCAGCCTCAGTTATTTGTTCTGTTATTAACAAATGACCACCCCCTAGTTCATGGGAGCATGGTTATCTTGGCCCTGATTCATCGAGGAAATGAGCTTGGACCACACAGCAATCATATCAGTTAAGTCTGATGGGGTGTCTCTGTCAGTGCACACCCCTAACAGGATCATGTGGAGTGTGAACCCATGCAGTTGGTGGATTTATCAAGAAAAAAGGAAATATTTCTTATACGATGTGAGGGCATCAGGAGGTGGGGTGGAACAGTAACACATATGGAGGTGAGTAAGCCTGAGAAAGAGAAGGACAAGTGGATACTTTGGGGTAGGCTTTACGCACTTTGATAATATTTCAAAATACAGATCAAAGAGGCTACAGGGAGCACAGATAGGGAGGGGAAGTGAGAACTGGCTAAGGAAACTCTGGCTGAAAAAAAACCCACCAAAAAACGATGGTGCTGCACAATCAAATTTGAATAGTTATGTAACTTACTGAAAAATTTCTTGACATTCAGGATTTTTGAAGAGGTGCTGATTACTGCTTAAACTGAGATTCTTTGCAGCAAATTCCCGATTGACCAGTGCAAATGTGAAATGTGCTTCAAAATGCAGATTTATTTTTTTTTAAATATGGAAAAAAATTTACTGGCTACAAATAAACTAACATTCTGCCTGATATTTGTTGATATTTCTTGATCAGTAAAGAGAATATTCAGCAGTTAGTATGATTATCACCATAGCCTGTCAAAATGGGTAACTACAAATTTAATGTGAAGCATACAAAGCATTGCTGAGGATCCTCCTAGTCCTAAATCGACCTTTTCCATCCTCTCTCCTTCTCTTCCACCCTTTTCCCTCCCTGTAACCTTTATTCTAACGCTCTGTTTCTCCTTTCCCTTTTCTCCAATCTCCTCCTAATTTTCCTTTCATCTGCTCTGCTTCTCCCATCATTCAAGCTTCGCAGATGAGGTTTGCTAAGGTGGTTACTATTTTGCTTTTGCATCTGCTCTAAAAGGAATTTCATTTAAACTTGAAGCAAATGCTGGCCATTGGCCTAGGATTCATTTGGCAGAAATGTTTTTAAGAGCCTGGCAGATTGAAATACAGCTTTTGATTCACGGGAAGGTTGTGATTGACTCCTAGTCCTCCACTCCCAGCCTTAGAATTGAGTGTAGATAAATGCAGTTCAGCTTGTTTTGTTCCTGAAACAAGTTTCTACAATGGCACTTGCACCCTGGGACACTTGTTCCCTGGAGGACAGCCTCACTTTACTGAACTACTCGCAGTTCGCCAGACACTGGTTCAGTTGTGTCGATTCTGCCCGCATCTGCAATATTTTCAAAGGGTCTGAAGCCTGAACTACTTTAGGAGACTTGAAGGAAGCAACCCCTGCACTTGGCTATCGTATTGCACTGGTGACACATGACACTCTTTGTGTACCTGCCGAGTTCAATATTGTGAAAACTGACACTCTTTTTCTTGAAATGGGCCTTTTGACTGCTTTAAACCTCTAAGTTGTTAATGGATGTGTTTCTTCCCCAACAGAACTGAATAAACCTCCTTGTTTAACCTCTGTCTCCATTGCGACAGGCTGTGCTGAGTCCGACACTGGGCTGTGCTCTGGCACTGGTGCATCAGAAAAGAAGTGATTCCCATACAACAGAAACTTAGATGTTTGACTTTGTCTGGGGAAAAAAGCTGTCCTGGGAGCTACAAAAGCAGGAAAAGAATGGCTTCATAGAATACACTAGCTCCCAGAGTAGGAGTTTCAAATTCTTGCCAAGAAGGAAAAAAGAGATAGTTTTATGCATGTGCACTTATGCAAGCTGAATAAAATGATTTTGAGGGACAATCACACACTCCCACAGACAGGACGACATTAAATGCCAGTGACACGTAAAATCTTTTTTTATCAAAGGGTTTCCATGTAGCACAGGTGTTATCATCCTGAATTAGACCAGTGGTATTTTTATTCCATTCCTGATTCCCCCAACATGGCCAGTAGTAGATGTCTCCGAGGGGCATTCTAGAAGCACAACCTAAAAAGGCTGGGGAGAATGGCTTACAGAGAAAACATTTTTTCAGCTTTCCTTTTTGTCAGAGGTTAGCTTATTCTATGTCAAGTTACTTGTTAAGACCTTTAATAATGTCATTTGAATGGGACAAATTTTGCAGAACATCCTGGGCACATTGTTTCAATTACATACTTTATAAAATTCACTAACAGGAAGATAGAGGCACTTTCACACCAACGCTCAGGATTTATGCTTTTATTTAATGCTGCCTAGAGAAGGATGCTGCTGATTTTGCAAAGCTATTTTTGGGGGTGTTGTTACTGCATAGTTTTATTGTGCTTAAGAATACAGGAGCAGACTCTGAAGAGAATTTCTGCATTGTATTGTACACATGAAGTTGGTTGGAAACTGATTTCTTTCTTTTCCATATGGCAATTTAACAGGATGAAATGATTTTAAGATGCCTGATCTCAAACAAGTATAAACTCCATTCCTAGGCCACATACTAGCATCCAAACAAGTAGCTGTGGCTTCTGTGGTCCCGCCTGTGATCTTTTACAATCAAATCTTTTCCTCTCAAGTTTATTCCAAACTTTCAGCAACTATGGAAGTGCTGTGTGACATTTTTACTTGTGACCTATTAGTCTCAGACTAACAATACCTGTTCTTGTTGCCAGACAATTAATTGCCAATAGCTAAAACTTATGTATGCATTTGATGATAAATATCAAAATTGTGGTAAGAACTATGTGAGAAAGTTCCTTCCATAAAATTTGTCTAACATAACTGAAGATATGTCTAGTTCTACAATCCATAAAATAATCCATAATGCCAATGTTTTGTTTTCTTTATCAAATAAGTTGATTGAGGATGAACACAATCTTTTTACTGATGAATAGGAACCCTCAGTACTTTGTATCAAAGTTGGTGAGGATGTTGAATTGCCAGTCCATGTAAATATTCTAAATTCTCAGAGATCTTTTCTTCTAGTTCAGGGCAACTTTTTCTTTCACTAATTTGCTTTTGAAGCACAGAGTTTGCTGCATGCCTGGTGGCCACATGTGGGCCTGGAAACCCTGGGAACATGAGGAGTAATGGAGGTGGGACCATGGCAGGCAGTGGTCCGACAGTATCAGGCTTTTAGTTCTATAAAACAGTCTAGAGGTTGGTAAAGGAGACGGGTGCCTGGGAAATGACCTGTGCTGACCCTGAGAAAACAGGCACCTCTAGGATTGGCTGCCACCAACAGGCCTTCTGAAGAGCTCAGCTCCTGGAGGTAAGACATGCCCACCAGCCAGCCAGCCAGCCAACTGCATGGAGGGAAAATGAGCCACCTAACTTTCAAATCAACCTACTTCTTGCAGAATGTTTTAAGTGAACCACTTAAAAATATTCCTCTGAATCCTCTCCAATCCACTTTACCATTTCCCTGTTTTGATGAACCTGAACAAACTGATACTGTCAAAATCATACAAGGTTTTGAATTCTAATGCCACCACCATAACACAGCCACAAACTGAGAAGTCTATAAAATTCTGTAGTACTTTCTAACCATTTCTCAAAATAAGTATAACTGTGTAATTTATTTGCATTAAAAGCAGGTGCCTGATCCTTCTTTCCAAACAGACATCCTTGACCCTTTCAAAATGGCTCTAGTAACCTGCCCTTACATTCTCACAGTAACTAATTAACAAATAGCCTGAAGCAAACTTTATTTGCTGTGTTGCTTCCACAACTGTAATCTAGTTCTTGTTAAAATTTTTTACTCACAATGGAAATCTGAAAACTAGTCTCTGACAATAGACTTCATTTCATAGCCGTGGGAATCTGCAGAATTTGTAGAGGAAGAAGCATTAAGCACACACACACTCATCCACGCATTACCCTCAGGCCAATTGGAAAATGGAACATTTTAATCAGGCTTTGAAAAACTGTTTGTAGATGTCTAACCCAAAAGGAAAACAAACCAAACCCTAGAAATCTTTTACTTCATCTGTCTCACACAACTACCAGGTATAAATGACATGTTGAGCTGTCTCCCAAAATACAGCAGTGACATAGAGATAACACTGCACACTGATGGTGTGCAAAGCCTGATTATGATAAAAAGATATAAAACATCCAGGACAAAGGTACATGTGAGAATGATAAGATATAATAAATAGCACCTCAGAATTATTTTAATTTTTTGTACGGGGCTTATCTTCCTTGATTGCTAAAACAGAATAAAAGAAACAGACAAAATGGTAATTTTGAAAATACGGGTTACAGTAGAAGAGGCCTTTGATACTTATTAGACACTTAAATTATGTACTTTTTGGTGGTAAGGAGCTAGTGAATCACAGTCCTCATCTAACCTAAGTATCTCACCCCTTACTTGTCCCTTACACCTGGCTGAATGATTCAGCCGGTCGGATGCTGATCTCAGTTTCAGGGCGGGTTCTCATTTGTATGAGACAGCTGGGAAGTGACTATGTCTCAAATGGTAGAGGTGGGTGGCAAAATCAGCCTTTTCAGATTCCTCATCAGTGCAGAACATCGTGGGGCTGCTGACCGGCTGGCCAGAGGCATGAGCCAGGTCCAGAGTCAATCAGAGAAGTCCAGGAGGGCGTTCAGGATGAGCTGGGGACAGGACTGAGGGCCCTAGGCTGGGCTGAAATGAGGTTGTGGGCCATGGACAGGGACGGGGGAGGCTCCAGGGAGCCTGGGCAGGGACAGGCAGGGCTAGTGGTTGTCTCCAGAGCCCTGAAACAGAGTGAGCGGTCACGGTCATAGACCATCGCAACTGAAAGCCAGTTCTAGCAGACATTCATTAATACCAGGTATGTTATGTTATTGTGTAAAACATTATCATTAAGCTGTGAGCATGGAATATAATACACATGTGTTGGGGAACATGTGTCTCTCTGGGTTCTGAGTGGGAATGAGTGTTGTGGCCCACAAAGGAAGAGTGGCTTATTTTAAGAACTCAGCCAAAAATGTAAATTTGAATATCCAACATAGTGCTGTATAAGTCTCACACAAATATCTCAAATACTCCTGAGTATATTAAATGGCACCAGAGACCTGTGTTTAGGCAAGTAGCTGGAGACCATAAATTGAGATATCTACAATCAGATGGTGAATCCCACTTTCAGCATGCTTGTGCCATTCTGGAACAGCACCTAGGTACTGCCTACAACATCACGACACAGCAGGGATAGCACTATATGCCTGTACTTAACTAAAGAAATTGAACTCACAAGTGACTAAAGGTTGTTACCTGTATATGTCCTAGATTTATAAGCTCTCATTAAAGTCAAAAAAGATCCATCTAGCCAACAGGATTTGGAGAACTATTCAGAAATAAAATAGGCATTTGCAATTATACATCTGAATGATTCTCTAGATTTCTTTAACTGTATTGACTAGATCTCCATTGTTTCTATGGGGAACTCAGATGCGTAACTCTCAGGTAGACACCACATCTAGGTTTCTACAGTTTAGTTCTGACTCTGATGACAAATATCTCCATGTGCATATGACAATTTTTCGGGACATGCCCAGTGTACATTATCGTCATCAAAGTGATAAATAACAAATAACAGATAAGTGGGAAGAAATGTTTTTCTTCAGGTTAGTGAATATTAATTGAGGGTGAATGTTTGAATCTGAGTGACCTTCAAAGACTAATTTGTAGTGACCTCCTAGGTTTGCACGTTCCTACCAGAACAGTTCCTGTAAAAACAGAGTGTGTTAATAGCAAGACCTTGTTTTGAAGTACCTGCCTGCATGTCCACTGAACTGTAAAAAAGTGAACGAAACAGAGTTAACCTAAATACTAGATCTGCTGAGGTTTTTTTCCTTTCATTTCTAACCACTCCTCCTGAAAAATCTGCAAATTTTAAAAAAATCAGAACCCTGGATGACCTGAGGGTGGCCAGGAGAGGCACAAGGTAACAAGGTGCATCTCCACTAACCTCTATGGACAGGCTGGTACCACAGCAGCCTCTGAGGAAAAAAGGTCTCCTCATTAACTCTGTTGGCCAGTACAAATTTTCCTTCTGGAGGCAAGGTGAGTAGCTTTCTTACACCTGGTAGAGGGGGGTTGTAACAGTTCTTTTCAAATAAAATTAAGTGACCTGGGAAAGGCTATCCTGATGGCTTGAATTTGTTTCGGACTGGTCTTCTACAAACTTCCCAGTCAAGGGATTCCAATCTCATTTCTGATTCAGTTCTGGAAAAAAAAACAACCCACAGCCACTTTGTATTTCAGGCAAGAAATAGCAAATGTTTAAATACTCTCTATTCACGCTCAGCTCACTGACTTTCCTAACTGTTGTCATATTAGTAGGAAAGTGATTTTGATTTTCCCTGAAGGGCTGAATACCGGTAGAGGGGTTCTAGACTACCCTGGAGAAAGGGGCCAGCAATTATTTTTCCCAACAGTGCTCCAGGAGCACATTGTAACTGGATTTTTTTTCTGCCTCTGACAAAATGACATCTGTACTCAGGCCCTTTTCCTCCCACAGCAGATAGATACACAAGATTCTGAAGAAATTAAGCGATAGGTGAGGTAGCTGGCATGTGGGTAGCAGCAAATTCTTCTTTCTGATTTCAGCATTTTAAAAATCTTAAAAATATAGCAGTGGTCAAAAGTTACAAATAGTCCTATTAACTTGGATTTACTCAAACAATCTATGGTGTCATACAATTCTAAACTTCAAAACACTGACTTGTATCTCAGATGAGAGTGATCAGATGTGAGTAGGCTTAATGGGAGTAGAAAGATTTTCTAAGTGGCAGATTTGCATACTCCTTTCTTTTTTTTAACCAGTTTCTGTGTAAATTTTTGGGAACTTCAGATACTTTGACGTAGCATCTGCAAAATGGATCTGTTTGTACAATATTGAGGAGTGTTAACCTCCCCCTCAGGAAAGCAGGCTCAAGTAATTTGTGATTAAATGTGCTTTCAGAAAGCCAGTGTCTTATATTAATAACTGGTGATATGTAACTCCATCTGCTTCATGGTTACGTACGATATGAAGATTTTGATGTTATCTATTCATGCTCTGAGAACTTTTATTTACCTCACCATTTTTTGTTATAGGAACCTGATAATGTATGGTTGCTAACATTCAGTTGACTTCTCCAAACATAAAATCAAGGTAAGGTGTCTAAAATTTATATATTATACGGACACTAGGAGCCATTGTGACAGTCTAGCTTGATCAATTTATAATGTATCTATATGACCTCTGTGCATCTCTTGGTACCATTGCTCACAAATAATTCTTGCTTGGCTTTGAGGTTTCTGCTGTAGTGACTCTTGGACGGATCTTCTCTTCTTCTTTTTAAAATGCCCAGCAAGAAAATTCTAAACAGCAGATATGACTTGTTTCCAATTGAACATTGCAGTCAGAAGTTACTGGCTATTTCTTTTTCTTAAGGATAAAATAATAAATGTATAAACAACAGAAGATGAAAACCCTGAAATGATGTTAATCCAATGCTTCCACTTACCTCATTGGAAGTTGTTTTCTACCATCTTTTTTATTTGCATGGTGTTTAATTGCACAGGGCATTTGATTGAATAGGTTATGTTTTTCCACCACAGGCTGGGGGTGGAACCCCTAACTCTGGGTTAGGGACTGGATTTTTCCCAAACTTCTTGTCTAGGTTCATTGATACAGAAGCTTCTGCATGCAAAGATCTGCCTGTGGAGTTGATAAGTGAGCAGCTGATGAGCTACCTTTTCTTCCCAAGAGCAATTTTCCCTTGAATGGTTGTTGATTATGAAGAATATCCTCCCCCTCATGTCATTCAGATAAAGGTTTTGTGCAAATAACTCTTTAGAACTAGGTTCCAAGTACCGTGTATTTAGCAAAAAAGTTGCATTTACCACATCCCCATGCACAACACATTTCACTGCTCCATCTAGCTGCTTTTCTCTTTCTGACAGTGGCTTATTCAATGCTCCCTTTTTAAATAAGTAAATCCAATAAAACCTATGAAAAAACATCTAGCACTGTTTTGTTGCTCAATTAAGTATTAGGTATTCATGCTGAATACCCTGAAATAATTGTAGCCAAAGAACTATTGCTTCTTAAATTATAGCTTGGATTTGGAGAGTGAGGGCAATGTTTAAAGAATGATAAATTATTTAATGTTCCTTATAGAGAAATTTGTTAGAGTTTTACTTATTTGGCTACTTTAACAAATGAGCTTAGCAGTATTGAATTCTGAGTGCAAGTATTTCTGCATTTGGACACTGAACACTCCTCTAGGTATAAGTTGTTATTACATCTAACTGAGCGGGAGTAAACTTTTTGTGGCACCCATTAGAACACTCTGTGAAAATATCTTGTGAAATTTGTTTGCTGAAAGTACCACTTATTTTTAATACAGAAAGGCATTGAGTCTTGCACTCAAATAATAATAATAATAAAAAAAAAAGAGTACTGATGATCCTTCTCGTATTTCAAGTGCTCTTTAGTTTCAAAAATTGTCTGGTCCTGAACTGAAACATGAAATCAAAATCTTGAATACTATAAATCTGCAAAGAAGTAGGAAGCAGCATTAGATAATCCTGAAAAAAACCATATATTTCATTTGGATTTGTATAGTTCATTTGCTTTGTAATTGTATTTCATTATTTTAATGAAATGTTGTTTTGATGCAGAGAGACCACATCACTGCTTATGTTTTGTTAAAACAGAAGCTGCTACCATTCAGAAATGCTTTTATTTTCTGCCTTTTAAACTGTGTTGAGTCTAACATCTACCTACCAGAGATAAGCATTTTCTTGGCATTTTTCTAAAAATAGCACATATTCAACTGATAACCTTCCAACCATATTGAATAGTTATATACATTCAACCATCTGTAAACTGAAGAATATTGTCTGATGAAGTTCATGGGTTCAAATTAATCCCTACATTTCAAGGTCTTTTCTGGATCACGTGCCTTCTGCCCCTCGTGCTCCCCCCTCTCTCCCTCCCCCAGCACTGCCCTGACTGGTCTCTTCCCACAGCTCAGTCTCTCATTTCAGCCCTTATGTGTCAACTCATTCTCTCCAGCACACTATCTCCTGGCCTTCCTCCGTGGCCTCCACCCATTGGGAGCATCGTTTTGTTTGCAAAAGGAAAAGAGCTTGCTTTGAACCTTCCACTTGATCCCCGTCGATGATGATGTCTGAGTGTCACCTCTTAGCAGTGCCTTGAAAAATGTGTACCACTCTCAACCCCTCTTTCTGTTGGGTTGGGTTTTTTTTTCGTCTTGCACCACCCATTATTCCCTTCACTGTGACATCGCTTCACAGTTTTTGCTGGAATTTCAGGAGATCTGTGTTCAGCATGGAGAACTGCCACAGGTTATTTGTTTGTGTGAACTTAAGTAACCCACCAATAAAAACACATGTATTTCTGTTTCACTTAAGCAGATGGATAAGAGGGAATCTTGAAAGTGAGTTGCTAATTCGCATGCAGACTAGGGATCCACGTAACTGCTTGAGTTAGAACTACACTTTTGGCAGTTTTGCAAATCTTCTGTGTTTGCCATTTACAATGCTGCAACCTTTTTGGCTGTCCCAGTAAAACATTACTCCGCATACATGTAAAGCCATCTTTTAGATTAAGCTACCAAGGAAGCTCATGGCACTGAGTTGCTATTGGAAATTTTCCTTCCCTACAGGGAGTGAAAAAGTAATTTTGACCAGCTGTGTGAAAGGGCTTTTGGGAGATGCTGGTTTATGTCAGACCACAGTCCCGTACACCATACCCTTAGCAGAGGAGAGGGAAGGGCAATGCACACACCCAAACCTGGAAGAGGGTTAGAGCAGACCAACACTCAGAAGCACCTCTGACTAAAACCAGGGTGCATACCTCATCTAGAGCATGAAGAGATTGCTTATGAAAGTTATGGAAGTATTTTATATCAAATTGGTGGAACTGCAAGAATATGACTTCATAACCAGCTGCAAACGGGCTGCAGCTTACAAACATGAAGCTGTGTTATCCTGTTAATGTAGTACGTTAGAGCAACGTAGGAGAGTTTATGACAAATTGCAGTACACCCGCGACCTTTGAACTTCAGATGTAGGCTCTGCCTTTTATGGGTTGTGGGAAATCTTGGGATTTTGACTGAAATAACCACAGGAAAACATATGTCTCATTCATTTACAAATGATATGCAAATGCAAATTCACTTCTGTATTAGTGTAAAAGTAATAGATGACAATATACAGCATCTTCTGTCAATTAGGGTTCAAACGAGGGATCCTTTATCCCCATGAAACTGTTTTTAAAACAAAAGGGTTATAATAGTCTAACTGTAAAATATGAACCCTTAAAATTGAAAAGACAAAATTAATAATGGACAAAGTTGAAATATTCATACAATTAAAGAAGAAAAGAGAAAAAGCAAATCAGAATGGGAGAGAGAAAGGGAAGAAGAGAGAGGGGGAGAATGTGAGAGGTGATTTTTTTGTATCAAAAAAGCATGCAGAAAGAAAAAAATAAAAATATTTGATAATTAGTATGAAAGGTATTTGGCTAGTGGCATTTTCTTTGTAATGTTTTATGTATGAAAATAGTTTTATAAATAAAATGCTACAGGCTTTTGTTCAAATTGATATTATGTAGATTGCAGTGGTACTGAATGTCCAGCAGCAGGGAAAAAATAATGATGAACAGAGACATCTTGGTATGAATTGCATGTATAGCCTTATTTTACAGCAAGCACTTGCTGAAGCTACCATGCAGCAAGCCAAATACCATGCATAGGTATCATGACGAGTATTAAAAAAATATAAGAATGGGTTTATTATTTTCTGTGAGACATTCTCTGTTTTTATAGGCTGGTTCATTTAGACTCTGCTGTGAAATACCTTAAAAGGTAACACAGTATTCTGACTACAGCAGTAATTTATTACACCAGTTAATCTTGTAAAATTGCCCTCTGGATGTAATAATTTGTTATTCTTTTATTAGGCCTTCTTCTGCATACCATGTTTATCATAAAGATGTCACCAGTGTGATGCCTAGCAACCAGTACAATGTTCCGGAGGTGTTTGCATACATTTTCCTGAGGGAGAGATCTGCCTCGTCCCTGCTTGGGAGAGCTGTCAGTGTATTCTGATGTATGAGGGATAAAAGGAGTCCCTGCTGCAGTCTCCAATAAGCTGAAGTCACGGCCTGAAAGCACTGACTTGGGCATCACTATGCTGTGTTAGAAAATGTGTCAATTATCAGATGGACTGCCTACGGGTATCGCCTGGGTCTAGGTCATAAAACCATCAGGACTAAGGGGGGAAAAAATTGATGAGGAAGTAAGTTGAATTAATTGATAACTAGGAGGACTGTATGTGAAATGTATTCAGTATAACCTGGACCCAGACATTTTTCTCTTTTAAGCCTTCTTCCAGTATAATCAATGAATATGGAAAGTCTAAAATGCCTCCCAATTTTGTCCCAGTACCCCTCCAGTATATCCATGCTTGTAATATTTTACTGACATTCTCATTATTTCCAAAATATTAAGTCAGGCAAGATAAGGAGCTATAAAAATGAAAGTAAAGTCATGCTAATATTTTATAGCTATTTTTCTATTATTGCAATTCTTAATATACTGTGCAACTGTTTGTATGTGAATACAGTAGGGACCACTTAAATGTCTAGCCTGAGGCCTGATTCATGAAAGCTTTATGCACCATTTATGTAGGTATCTGTGGCGTTTACTCAGAAAAAGTAAGGAATACAGCTTTTTTTAGCAGTTTATTCCTGTGCACACCCCACATCCTGCTACCTGGCCATAGCTCTCAGTAACAGAAATGGGAATAACATCAAGGGTCCTCTAAATATCTGGACAGTTCAGAATTTTAGATTTAAAAATCAGTAGTGATTATCCAGTTATATCTTGGAAGTGCAACACCCGGCACATGAGTACTGTGGCTTCATTTTGGCCATTCAGAGGGAGATACATAACACCATCGGCTCATCACGAGCTACGTGCCTTGGCAGGACAATGGAATTTGGGTGCTTGCCAGAGGTCAGGGGTCACTCAAGGTGAAGTTATAATCTGTACAAATACTCTCCAATAAAACAGGGATTTTGGAGGTGTTTCTCCTTAACTGAACAACTTAACTAGGCAACTAATTGTTGAAATGCCACTCAGTCCATCACTTTCATTACACTTCCTTCCTCTCAGGATTCTTGAGACGAAGTGTTTCCCAAAAAACTATCTATCACCTTTAACATGTTTATTTCTCATTAATCCAGTTCTCATAGGAAAGCAAGGTGCTCACATGGAGATCTCCAACATTTACAACTACATTTCACTTGCTGCCGGAATGCCACATTGTGAGAGCACTGTTGTGCTTTGTCTCTGAGTATAGTCAGTAAAAAGAAAAAGGCACCGATAGCAAAAATTCACCTCTCTGTCCAAAGGGAATTTTGAAGAGGGACAAATAAATGCATTTTTGTCACTTCTTCTCTTTGACTCTGTTCACTCTTTAGAGAAGACCTCTCCTCGTGCAGCAGGGCATGATTTTGTACAAGATAGATTGCTGGAACAGCCGCACGCATGAATGCAAGACATTCTCTGTAGATGAAAGGAAAAATACAGTATACATCACCCTTTTGAAAATAGTCTGGGAATTACAGCCAAGAACTTCTGACTTTCTCTTGGCTGGTTTCTCCACACTCAAGACAGGGAGGGAGCAAAGAGCCCTGCTGAGCCTTTCAGAGCAGCTAAACACAAGTGCTGCCTGTGCGTGTCCTGGGAACCTTCACTCTGCAAATTCCTGGGACAGTCATGTCTGAATCCACAAGAAATTTGCAAAATCATAGACAGAACCAGTGAGAAACTGGAATACCTATTGCATGGGAACCTTTAAATTTTCAGGAAAAAATACTTATGAATCAGACTATAACTTAGTGGTTTTAAACTTCTCTAGGAGGGAAAATTCTGGAATGTATTTCCAGGAATTTTTCACTGTTAGATTTTCCAAAAATCTTTCTAAATGTTTCTGAATACTCTTGTGATGTCTACAGCACTCTGTCCTCTTCCCTCCAAGCAAGTGACTAAGTACTCCATGGAACAACGACTTGCGACTTGTGTCTTAGTAGCTTTCTATGCATCAGACTTCTAAGGAGCACAGAACCTATGAGCCACAGCTGGAATAGTGAGACTGGCACCTTAATAACACATGGAGGATCTGGAAATGAATTTCTGAAAGAAAACTGAAATTTGCTGGAGCATTGAAGCTATTGCAGGGAGAGTTTTGATTTTGAAGAAAGCGTACTTTCCACCTGACAATCATTCTAATAGAAAATCACAACAAACTCTTCAGAAGTCCATCTGGATTCTGAATTCAGGGGGAGAACTGTGCAGAGAGAACAATATGACCCATATTGCTGAACAGACAAGCAGATGCACTCTAAACCACCTTGAGCTTTTTTTTTTTTTTTTTTTTCAGCAAGCTTCATTCCTGAGTCCTATGATTTGCAGTAATCGAACCTGGATGTGGCAGGAGCATGTATCCCTGTGCCAGATGACAGTCTGATAGAATCTGGGGTAATCTTCAAGGCAGACATAGATGAAAGGGAATGTTTCTTGCACTCATGTCTACCTAGGTGTGACTTCGAGTTTAAGAGGATCCCAGACCATAAATCTAGTAATATTTGCCTTTGAATGTCTTGTTTAGGGAAATCCCAAACTGCCAATATAGGTCATCTTTACAGGGCTGCGATTTTGGGCCTCAGTCTATAGCAAAAGCTCTACGTTGCAAAAAGTAACATGCAAGACTATTTCCTCACTTTCTAGGGGGAAAAGTCCACCAAACCCCAGAAATATTACTAGAAAACAACAGAAATGAAATACCTTTCCTGAATGACAAAATGAAGGCATTGGGACACTCTTAGAAACAACTGCAAGAGGAGTAATCTGGAGTTGAGTTTCCATATACTAGCTTCTCTAGTTTGTCTAAAGTACACAAACCTCTCATAACTGCAAAGGTTAAATAGGAACTAGGGGATTTGGTGATATTTCTAGATATCCCTGATTCCAGTTATCTTTTGTGAACAGCTTTTTCTTTTTTTCTTGTGTTTTGAGAGTTGTTTCTGCTCCCCGTAGAACTCAGACGTGAGAAAACGTGGGTAAATAGTGAAAATAAAATTAAGGACATTCTTCAAACTTCATAAAGAATCTGGAATTAATTACAATGCTGAGCATGAAGAAAAGGGAAGATGGGAAGGTCTTTTTTGGCCTACTTCACCCTCTAGACATAATGAAAAAGGCATTACTGTCTTAAGTCTATATAGTCACTGGAGATAATAACAAAATTCTCACTGATTTCAATAGTGAAGGAAAAATTCTCAAACTGTCCAAAGACTTCTGACATTTTTCAGCAAATCCAAGAAGGCCAAATGTTATACTGTTGTAACTGACATTCTTTCTGCTCTTTACAATCTGAAATAATCAAGTGTTATGCTACAAAGGCAGAAATATGATGAGTTCAGCTTCCAATATATGTGTCAATATGACAGAATTCTGACAAGAAATGTGGGGCAATTACCTCTTAAAGATACAATAATAAAGGACAAATTCTGCTTCCTCACTCTGAGAAAGAATCCTGAGTCTGCATCAGTACTGGATTCAGCGCCTGGAATCACAGACGTTTTCCAAAGAGTGACAAAACCCGGTTTGAATAAACAGACCGCTGGAGATGAAACCAAATTGTACTGAAGATACATCTGTGCTTGCACAAAGATGTTAATTTTGTCTTCCTTCTGCCTTTTTAAGAATAAAAAAAAAAAAAAAAAGAGAAGAAATTGGTTTGAATAAAGCTAAGTTGCAGTCTTAGTGTAACTACTAGTAAATATAGTAGCTATTTTATAAGTACTGCTGTCATTTTCTTTGACTAAAGTTACAGAAATTCTTTGAATTTTATATAGGGGACTAAATTTGTAATGGAAAATGATGTTTGATGGTGTTTAAATGCAGAGTATGTCACTGTATAAAGCATAGGGCTCTTTTAAGTTATTTTTTTTTAACTTCTTGACATGTGTCACAATTTGGAATTCTGCTCTCATGGGATAAATGCCAGATTACATGGTGTAGTATTTTTATCCTCTGTACTTTCACTGTAGAAGCATACAACATCAAAGAAGAGGCAGATCACTCACATCAGCAGAAAATGGAATAGGACTATAATATGCTTGCTTTGATCTCTCCTTCTAATAATTATCTTGGCTACATGCATACATTGAAAGTAAGATTTGAATTAATAAGGCCAAGAGACCCTGGAAAATGTAAGAAGGATATCTGAATACTAACTTTGACTATCTTTAACAAGATAAACTGCAATTGAGCCTACAAAGTTGTGGATTGTTAATTTAAGGCAATAATCCTTAACTGTTATTCTTTCTTAAACTCGTCACCACTACATTCAGCAAATGCAATCAGTCCAATTAAGACAGTATCTTTTCAAAATCACACTCATCTATGGTTGGGATGCGGACGATGCTATTTAGCTAACATCCATTTGATTTCATATAGGTTTTCAGACAGGAGGGCCTACGGTAAAAATCATTAAATTTATATAAAAAAGTCATCACTACACAGTCTGTTATCATTAAAAACTATTCTAATATTGCCTTAGGAAAGATATTGCTTTTGATATGGAAAGTAAATCAAATCATCCACATCCACATAGGATTTATACAGAGGCAAGAAGCATATTGCATGCCTGGTCAGTCATTTTTTACGTTTTTTAACCAGTGTTTATTGCTATATTGTGGTTTAGGAATGCTATTTCTGCCCGATGTGAGTAGAAATTATAACATAAACAGGGTGGTTGTGTGTGAAAGCCTCATATGGTTAATACTGGCTGGAAAGGGGGAAACCTACTGCAGTTTGATGGTCCCAGAGAATGAAAATACGTTATTCTTCTGGTTCATTTCTGATATGTGTGAGTTACATCAGTACTTGGGTAGAGAGCACGTTGCTCCATAACCCAGATGTTGCAACTTCAAATTATTATTTGATAAATCTTGGCTGAGCTACTAACCATCATGCTAATACAGTGCCCTGTAGTGTACAAAGGGATGCATAATGTGCTAGCCAGGCTGACTTAAGCACAGTATGAATTAAACAAATGAGAGCGAGCACGTCTATGGTTAATATACCAAACGCAAGTTCCAAAAAGCCACTTGAACAAAGACAGTCTGTCAAAACAGCAGAGGCTGCTGTTGTCCTCAAAATCCCAGTCAAAGGTTAAGAATGTTCTTTTAAAACAGGGTTAGCTGGGCATACGTGTAATAGATCAACATGCAGAAAGAAGTGCTTTGAAGAAATGCTCTCTCGGCTGAAAACAGGCACGCTTTTCTCATCTGCTGAACTTACCTGACAGTGGATGGGAGTTGCAAGAGAAAAGGTTTGATTCAGCGAGGATGTTACGAACGGCTTTGTTAAGTTCTGAGACCAGCACTTCTAATTGAAGCACAAGCACCACTAAATACTCATCGCCTGGTGGTCCTATGTCAGACAGAGAAACAAAAGGAAGTGTTTGTGAGCAGGTGTAGGTATCATCAGGACAAATTTCTCTGCAGAGGACACTTGTCATAGACACTATGATATTTGCAGAAAAGCACAATGTGCTTCAGCCGTCACAACTGGTCTCCTGCACTGAGGTTCTTATACTCTCAGTAGCTACTGAGCTCCCACGCTTGCCAACCAAAATTCAGAAACCTGTTTTTTTTTCCTGACTTGCCAAGTTCTTTGCTAGTTTTCAATGTGGGAGAATAGGTCACTGGAGTTAAAGCAGTGGCTGGGAGCACGTCCCATGTAAGCAAAAGCTGTTCCCAGCAGTTGTTACATGCTAGCTTTCTCCAGCTGCACAGAGTCCAGCCACAGCATGCTAGGATTCACGTTCCCATCAACCCAGCCACTTCAGTAGAAACGTTAGACTGGGCCAGGGGCGATTTAGGGAGCACCTCACACTGCTTGGGCCTGGGAGGTAATTCGGCTTGGCTACACCTTCTTAACACTGCCAAAAAGTGGTTAAGTTCAAGATGTCTTTCCAGTTGCACCGAATTATTGTGGTACGCTGTTCTAACAGGGGGTAATATAAGACACCCACAGGGGTTTTGGAACACAGGAGGCTTCTTCCTCCTAGTCAAACTTCAACATCCGATACGTTTAAAAATGTCTCAAGCTATTCTGTTACAATGTAAGGATATAGAGGCAGTTTCATTTTATATATCTGTCCCAGAAATATTCCAAGTAGGTGCTATAGTAATACAATACTGTGGTAAAGGACAATCGCAGTATAATCCCATCAGTGGTGCTTTTAATATATCTGTTTAAAATAAAACTCTTGAAACTCATTGTAGCAGTATGTTGTTCACAGTACCGGCATACTTCTGAACTCATGAGACATAGAAAGTTTCTTGTAAATGTTGGGCTCTCGCTTCTAAGTAAACAGCTGCAGTGGGTTGACCCTGGCCAGCAGCTGAGCATCCACACAGCCACTTGCTCACCACCCCCAGTGGGATGGGGGAAGGAATAGGAAGAGCAAAAGTGAGAAAACTTGTGGGTTGAGATAAAAACGGTTTAGTAAGTGAAGGGAAAAGGGGAGGGGAAAAACAAACAAAAAAAAAGAAAACACCATAAGTGTTGTAAAATCAATCACTCACCACCATTCCCAAGCAGACCAATGCCCAGGCAGTCTCTGAGCGTAACACTGAGCATGACAGTATGTGGTATATGTGGTATGGGTTGTGCCTTTAGCTGGCCCAACTCAGCTGTCTCAGCTGTGTTCCCTCCCATCGTCTTGGCCATCCCCAGTCTACTTGCTGGGGGGACAGAATGAGAAACAGAGAAGGCCTTGATGCTGCGCAAGCACTGGTCAGCAACAACCGAAACACTGGTCTGTTATCAACATTGATTTGGTCACAAATCCAAAAACACGGCACCATACAGGCTGCTATGAAGAAAGTTAACTCTGTCCCAGTACAACAGCAAATATTTGTACCCAAGGTTTGCCTGACCTGATGACTCAACATCCAGCTTTTAAAAGAAGAGGGCTCAGGAGCGAATCTGAATTGTGTATTGAAAAAAATGGTGGAATTGAAAATAGTTGCCAGCTAATGTTCAGTTCTGTTGCAGAGAAAGGTGTGGAGTCAAAACTGTGCATTGTCAGGTGGTAAGATAGCTGGTTCACAATTTTGTGATGATGGTGAGTACTCAAGGACAGATCTGGTTTCATTTCAGTA